>NC_135497.1:221975339-222210339 GCF_052857255.1 Amblyomma americanum | reverse complement strand
AAACGCCTGAGTACTCCTAAACACTGACAGCAGCGAAAGGGACACTTTCCACACACAATGCAACGTGCACTAACAGTGATTACTCGATACTTTTGTGCGCACACGTTTATTTCCCAGTAGGGGCAAGTAAAACGGGTGCTGTTAAACAGGCCGAAAGTCGTTATGCAGCACGTGCCCTAAATCTGTGCGTAGAGGGCATCTCACGTGACATGAACTACAGCCTATGGTGAATGTGGCACATAAAGTGGCCGCATCACGCATGGCATTTTCACGCTCGTTTCTTAAAACTACCACCGACAGATGAGAATTGCAGACAAAAAGAAAACTAGTGATACCAGAACGTTACCGCTCTTTGCAGCGACAGCGCTGTATGAAGGTCTTCCTCTTGACGCAACTGAGCAATTGACCGAACTCACTTGAGGTTGGGTGCAGAGCCCCTATACTCTTCCCACTACCTTGCTCCGTACCGCCTCCCGCGCATGGTTATTACAGATCTAGAGTGGTATAGAGTATCGGCGTAACTGTATATACCTGAAGGTGAGGGTATTAGCCATATGCGCATGCTGTATATGTTGGTTATTTTAAAATACACTGCACTCGCCGCTAGTACACTCTTACAAAGAAAACAGCGCATATGCAATGGTTACACGTCAGCTCTCTTGGAAGCATTTAGTGCTTTGCTCCCTCAAATACTCTTCGATCGCGAAAGGCTTGAAAGGATTTTTTTAATGTGCAGTCAGAATAAATATGTTGATAATCGGCCTACCGTCAGCCAGACAGGGACTGTAAATCTCTCCTGGTTTGAACGTCTCTCGCGCTCGGATAAAATAGACGGCGCAAGTCAAAAGAACGAAAGGGTTAGCTGTGGTCACTTAAGTTTATTTTTAATCTTGTTGCAAAAAATAAAACCTCGCTAGATCAATTAAATCCGGGTAGGTAAAGCCCTAAGCCATTGCCATGATATTTGCCCTGATCGTAATCCCACCTCAGAAAAACAGGAAGGACCATCACTCCTGGGTTAGATCCAGACAAAACCAAATTTGCGACGAAATCAGCAGTATATATCTTAACCTGTGATCACAGACATCGTATTGTTTTGGCAATTATTAATCTTCGTTAATGTAAGCATTTAGGCAGCGCGAAGAAACGAGTCGTATATTACGTCGACAGACTTTCACGAGAGAAAAGATTGATTTTCGCTATTTGCGCCAATCCCATTCCCTCTCACAGGCCTGTTTTAGCAACGTGAGACACCCCGAATTTAATTCTTCTTACAAAGCACCTGAACCAGCTTTTAGAAACAACCGAGAATGTCTTATCTTCACGCAAATAACCTCGCACAACCGATTTCAGACAAATGTATCTCCGAGCATAGACTTGTCGCAGTAGACCCCGCCATACCAGTGCGTACGTGAAGCGTTTTTGAAGGCACCGTATATTTCCGCGCATGACCACGCGAAGCAAAAAATATGTAAGCGAATGGATAGCATTTCTCACATGCTTGACGCTTGGTGCCACCATGTATGAGGAAACGGACTAATCGATTAGGGTAGTGCGGGCGTATCTAGGGTATCGAGAGCACTAGCAAAATACGCTAGCAGGAAAACAATCTCGGCATTTCCAGCACCTAAAAAGATTTAGTCTGTTCAGCATGTTGACAGTTCACATAAATTCATGGAAACAGCCAGGTGGTGCAGTCAACTGAGCGGTGCAAGGCGCCATTTCTCAATGGTTATGAATTGAAAGATGCAGAACGCCGCAAAGTGGGCCTGGAAAAGTACAATCTGCGCTACATCCTGAAGACACATGAAGGTGACAGGTTGCGTATCGGCATTTCCTATAGTGCGGCAGAGACTCGATTTCTCACAAAACTGAAGGTGCAGGCTCGATGGTAAATGCAGACTTGAGCAAGGTACGTTGCTGGGCGGGTTGGTTGGCATTTCTTATTGTTAAAAAGGTAGCGCTGGAGGACGACAGAGAAGGACAAGAAGTGGATACAACTGCGAGTTGTGTCCACTTTTTAATTGTCCTTGTCTGTCGTACGCCACCGCTGCCTGTGTATAAATGACGACTCTTTTTCCTGCCTCCACTCGAGAATGAGCTGCGACGAAGCACTTTAGTTGGTTTAGGCTGAGCCCGAGGTGATCACCTCCGGATGGGCGAGTAATTGCGCGTACCCGTGGCACAGGGATGTCCAGCAGCTGTCGGTCGCGCGTGTGGAAGGCGAACTGGGGCCCGAACACCATCCGGTTGGCCATGGTGCGCAGCATCCGCTCCGAGTCCTCGACGGAGCCCAAGAAAACGCGATGCGTGCCGCGGGCCACCAGGCCCCGCTTGTCCACGCCAATCTCGTTCAGGGGTTCCTCGACGCCGAACGAGTCGTCATACTGCAGCCGCCGGTGAAGCTGCGTCGAGGCAGTTTATTATTGCCACTGTCTGGTGTGATATGCGTGAGGAACAAGGAAATGGAAAAGGAAGCGGGACAGCCCCCCGAAGACGCGCAACGCCCCGTCTGCTCCACAAGGGAAATGATGTAGAAGTAGAATGACAGTAATAAGACGGCACTCACAACACGACAAAAACAGGT
This sequence comes from Amblyomma americanum, assembly GCF_052857255.1. NCBI lineage: Eukaryota > Metazoa > Arthropoda > Arachnida > Ixodida > Ixodidae > Amblyomma > Amblyomma americanum. The sequence continues at coordinate 222,207,752 of NC_135497.1, read as the reverse complement.
AAACAATGCACTTAGCATAGACAGAAAAGACCTAAACATAAAAAAATAAACTGAATAAAGGCACACAGAACAATTTGAAACGAACGGCACGGTACCGGCACAGAGAATAAATCGAAGCGCACAGGTTGGTGATTACCGAAGGTTGCCAGCAATTCGCGAAACAATAACAAAACGCAACCGCGTTTCGCTATGCCACAGTGTTGGCAGCATGCCAAATGGCTAAGACGTTGGTTAAAAACAAACACTGCCAACAGTACGTCCACAACATGCTTTGCAGAAATCGCAGATGCAAGGAAGCGATGAAGAGCCACTAAGTACTGAAACTGCATTTCTTTCTGCAACAGTGTGGCCTCGCGCAACTGCTCTTTTTCGACCGCGCTCATACTTCCGGGCAGCTGTGGTGCCGGTAGCGTAGTAAATAATTAAAAAATATAACTATCACAGCCTTCTCTATCTGAAATGCTAACCGTAAAGGAACAGCTCGTGACAGACTGGTGGCGAACTGAAGTGCCAACTATTGACCGCGAATCTAAGCATCAAAACAAACCGTTTACACCTATCCATCACCTTTAGGGATTATGCATGCTGCCACTTTTACATGTAATTCCGAATGCATTAGGTACAATTTCATGCTCAACTGAGGCTTTTAAAGGATCTGATACGACCGTTACTTAAAGGAGCAGCGCACACGTCATTCAGGATTTTTATGGATGAGCTGATTGTAAAAAGCACACAATAAAACAGGCCAGTATTCAAGCCTATCAGGTTTAGCATGCCGACGTGTACCTCTCAGCAAAATATGAAGTCGCTTTTTCAAAAACTAGCTCACTCCAATTCATTCGAGCGAACAAGGTAAGAAGCTACACGCGAACATGTGCCACTCATTTAGTGGAGCTGAGAGGGCGCAGGAAGCACTGGAAGCGCCAAGAAACACTATAAAATGCCATACGGTGGTGCGCTACTGCTCTGCCAGCGCTTCAGGCTAGTAGTCCAAGAACGCCAATTGGTACTGCTGTTACCACCTCTGTTCATAAGGGGCGCTTTCAAGAAACTCCTTTTCTATATTGTCATGAGAGTGCTGCGCCATTTCCAAGAAATTTTTTTTTAAGGCTCGAACGAACAGTGTCTGTAAGCTACTTTAAATTTCCTGTGAGAAGCTGTCTCCAACAAACGCCCCACAAATGAAGGATGCAGCATTCTTGCTGTTCACAGTGCTCAGCACGGACCACTTACCATTAATTACAGTTCGCCCTCATGCAAGCTGCTTCCGCCTTGTGGTCTGTCGGGGAACACTCTCAACTGGTGGTTGTGCGACTCGTTCTAAAAAAAAAAGAGTGCAAAAAGACTGACGAGCTTCTTTTCAGCAATACTGCTTAAGTTGTATCTTTCAGAGTGCACGAGATCGCGGTTAATTCGCGGGAAGCCTTTACGAAGTTGGCAAGTTCAGAACACTGTCGCATTTAGTTTTCACTCTATCAGGCGCCGCGACTCAGACGTAGTGCTCGCGTTTAAGCCATGAATGCATACATACACGCTACGGGACATGATGCGCTTGCAGTGGTGATTGTCAATGCTCTATAAAAAGCGATGTTATTGAGAGAGTGTCATGTTTTTTCAAGGTGCGTTCGTGCACATAATAATAAGTACCGAACAGCACGTGTACCAGCTGGGTTTTATGAAAGCGGGGGGGGGGGGGGGGGGGCATTGACGATCTCCAAACCGGCCATCAAAAAAGCACTCACAAATATTAAATTATCTTCACCAAGCCCGGTTCTCTATTTTCTGCTCCTATCGATTGCACCTCTTCGTTTTTGTCGCTATATTTGGTGGTAACTGTACGCAAAATCGGGACTCGCTCGTTAGGAAATTGTCAATAGCCGCTCATTGGCAGCGGCGATCGCTGGCTGCCGCGTGAACCCAGCAGCCGCACGCGCCCCGAGATAAATCCAGGAGACCACAGGGTAGTAGTTGTACGTAGTTGGCTCCACGATGGTCTTCGTCCAAGGCCGCTGAGCATTCCTCCTGCGTGAGGCCAATGGGACACTGTGAAGCAGCGCGGGGGTGCCGTATATACGCGGCACAGTTTTCCGGCTCCACGCGTCAACGTCCTGAAGTCGCGACCAGGGGGCGACTATCTGCTGTAGCGGAGCAGCGAGTAGTCGAGAAAACGAAGCTGCCGCCAACAACGATGCAAGGAGTACGCTCATAGGCTCATACCTAAAAATGTACAGATTCCAGAACGAAAAGATCAGTGGGAACTGTGTTGCTCGTTCAGTAAGCGAACAAAAGAGGTCAACAATCACACATGCGGGGATAGGCAGATCCCAGTGCGTTGCGAGGAAGGGACTAGTCCCACATCGAAACAATCCAAAAGGACGTAGGCCTGCTACTAGAAAACGGGGCTGTCAGAATCCTCATCCCCCTTCTGTCCTCCCCTACGCAGTCAAGTTAGTGATGTCATTTAAGAAGTATACTTCCCTCTCTCCGTTTAGCGCCTTCAGAGTCTGTACACATCTCTTAGCACCCCCTGCTTATAAAGTGTCTTCCTTCGCTGATACTAATTACTGAAGTGGAAAATCACAATCAAGGATTAGCGTTAAGCATAGAACATAGACAAAAGTACAGCACGCTACGAGCTGGACCTTTCATCGAGCGCCTCAGCGGTAGGTGGCCCCCTTCATGCCCTACATCCCCATTTTTTTCTGCCTTTTACGCAGTTGTGCGGATCGCAGCAAACGAAAACCACGGACGTCCTATACCAGTCTTCGCATTCATTTATGTACAAAAACATGTACCCACCGTTGTGGTCCTCACTTGTTTTTTTGAGCGCCTAAATTTAATCTTGCTACTTTATTGTCTCCGGGGGATCACTTTACAAGCCAATTCGATTGCGATGCAGGCTGAAGCGCCGAAACTAATCTAATTCAACGTGTGTTCAGCAGTGCAGGTTTGCCCCAGCACCCAAGGGTTCAAATTGGAATGTGGCATTAAACGAGCTCGCCCCACGTTATGCTCGCTTCGTGGATCTTCTCTGTGGGCGAAAAGTGTAATTCTGTTAAAGACTTCGCCATCGCGTGTCGGACACTCGTCTCGCCGTGCACGGGATGAATGCCCAACGCTGAATTAAAAAAGCCCTCTTAACTAAACGACTACGAGAGATTTCCGTCAGTTAAAACTAAAAACGATGTGCCCCAGCAGCAAGTGCAATACGCGGACGGTGACATCTCAAAGTACGGAGCGATTACAGGCGATGCTATGAAGGCTTAAAGCTTTCAGCAAAGATCGTTAATGGTCTTTGTTTTTTTCACTTTTCGTGGTTCTCTACTTCTGGCGGCCGCGCTGAGATCCACGATGAAATTTCGCCCTCTCCTGCCGCATTTAAAGTGCGGATCGCTAAAGGAAAAACCTAAAGAAAGTGGTTCGTCATTAAGAGGAAGAAAAAAAGATACATCTGAAGATCAGAAAAAGTAAGAATCGGTAATAATCCTCACAGCCTGCGGAAGGAAAAATCCATCTAAGGGGATTACGGTCGAGGGGATTGGGCGAACGAGCTCCAGTGCTCCAATCCGTCAAAAATGTCGATCTAATAAGCGCCACATAGAAGAGTGAAAAGGGACGAGAAAAAATGTCAACATATAGCGTTCACAATTTCACCAAAAGATAAAACTTGACTTACAAAATGGACGCCGCTGTTTTTCGGTCCGCCTGCGCATCATTTTTAATGCTTTTCTTTTTTCCCTTGCGCTTGCGGACTTTCCAGTATAGAGCCTATGCGCCAATGAGCGTCAGCACAAAAAATTAACAACGCAACACTTTTCCTCATGCGTCGGCACCTCTGGGCGTTCCAACAAGAATATCACCGCCAATAAACGCTACTCGATATGGAAAAAAGTCGCCCTTTATCAGCAGTAAGTCGCAATTTTGTTAGCGCCGGATGCTGAAAGATTTACCAGGGCGCGAGTTTCACGTTGTAACAGCCCGAACAAAGCGCTGAGCCGCGCCGATCACACGAAACGCATGCAGTGACTGGAAGCAGAGTTTGATTTTTTGTCCCCGTCTCTCACACTTGCTTCCGATTGTAGAATCCACTAATCACGTATTACAGCCGTTAGAAGAGCCAGCAAAGTACACACTAAGAAAATCTACATATTTCTATGTCCGCATGGCAGTTTTAGCATTCCAGCCGTGACGCCTAGCCTTCGCTGGGCAGAAACACTCTAAGAAAAGCCATAAAATCCGATAGCCTGTAAAAACATTCAGCTCTCACGTTCTCTTGATGTTCTGGCGTCCGTTGGAATCGGTGTAGAAGGATCCGTTGTTCCATATGGACGTTTGGAAGCGGGAAATTATCTCCTTGCCGCGGCTGGGTTCTCTGCCTTCGCTGCAGGGAGAAATGGGAAGCAAAGTGCAGAAAAAAAATCTACTAAAGAAACCAATGCCAAGGGTCATTCTTTCCGAAACGAAAACAGCTGCTCAAATAAACGATGGTCGCGACTCACGCATAGGCGCCAAATTTCAACTCTCTCACTCGTTAGCGCTTTCTCGGGAAATTTTCGCGAAGAGATTTACTCCCAGCTAAGCCTATTTTATTTTCAAAATTTCCTTCTACTTCAGAGTCATTTCATTATTTTTCTTGCAGAAGGGCTTAAAGAAAACCTGCACAGCTAGCTCTACTGTAAATTCTGTAGTCAGCTGTAGCTACGGAGTTATTGTCAATCACGTAAGAGCATATGATAACGCGACTTTAAGTAATTTTATACTCTTAGCGCGCTTAAGTCTAGTACACGAGTGCTGCAATAACAGTTCTATTTGTGGAAAAAATAAATTTTCCCACCATACAAGCCAGTAACGCCCCTCCCAAGAGTCGGCAGCCCAGCCCGAGGAGTGGTGGCAATGCAAACAAGAGCGTCTGTCACGGCTCAAGCCCTTCCCATCGGTTGCAAAACAACGCTGGCACCAAGAAACAGCGGGAAATTGAGTTATCTGCGCGAACCCGCGGGCAGTTCAAAGAACGCCCGCCACGCGCAGCACTGACGGCGAAGAGCATGCCCAGTGGAGGTCATACAAATAACCCCCGAAAGAAGGCTCGGGTAATAAAATAGAAGGGGAGAGAGGATTCAACATAAGGGCAAACACGCTGCAGTATGGCTAGAGTACTTAGGCTAGGAACTTAGGGCCTATGCAAGCAGCGCGACTCTCAGATTTCTGCAGCGTGGCACGACCCGTATACAATGAAAAGAAAACTGGTGATGAACGAAGGGGATTGTACTGCGAATGTGGCGCACTTTGAACTGCAAACACTTCGTTGCAAGATAGCGCTTGCCCTCCGAGCTCTGCTATTCTGTGCCCACGTTCGTAATCGCTATGATCACCAAGGATTCCGGGAACGATACGTCTCACTCTCGGTGAACGTATTCTAATTAATGGGCGGGTGTAAAGTTATGCTCTCGTTTTCTTCATCAGCCGCAGCTCCGAGCAGAGCGATTACGTGCACGTTTTAAATTGGTGCCAGGGTCAAAAGGGGTAGTTTTGGTTCGCATGACTTTTCCGAAAATACACGCTCATCAAAAAGTCACAAGAAACTGTGCATAACTTCCGCGTATACGCCTTCAGTGCGTTCGACAGTTTCTTAGAAGCGCTAATATTTGGGTCATATATGGCCCTGCCTCGTGTGTGACAGTTGTTCGCTTTGGCTTTTGCTCATTTGTACTGTAAGGATTCTGGCGACAGCCCGTCTGGTTCAGCTGCGTAGTCGGCCCGGGACACCTGCAGCCGGGGTCACTGCACGGTGATAGGTATCTTGCTTCCCACGGCCTGTCCCCGCTTGGGTTATTGGATTCGAGACGGACGACTCTGCCGCCGTTTGTAAACAACATTGCTACGGAGGCAGTTAGCGACCGCCAAACCGAGCAGGAGTGGCTCACCCATTCAACTGTGCCGGCTCGCTGGCGCCTCGCCCATGCAGACTTCCCGGAAGACGTGCTCGGCTTGACAGCGTGAGAACTGTCGTTCGGACGCGAACACAACGCTCTCTCTGGTGGGGGCGATTGTCAAGCGGCACCCTCTCTCCGGCGAGGCATGTGACGCGGCCGTGTCCCTATGTGAAGTGGTGTGTGTGTGTGTGTGTACGACAGCGCAAGTTATGCCACGCCCAACCTGGCGAACACCTCCTCGGACCTGGGGAATCCTAGGGACCGGACTCTTTTAAAACCGGACGACGAGTGCCATGAGAAGGAATCCTCGATCATCCTCAGATCTTCTCAGATCCTCCGACCTTCCCCCATCACCCTCCAATGGGTTCCTAAATCTTGTAAAAAAAATTTAAAATAAACCCCCTGCACAGTTTCCTTCATAACCAAGTCCGACAACGTTATTCGTAGAAGGGACCTGCGGCGCTGAAAGAGTCAGCTCACTCAAGGACCCCTCATCTCTAACAACTGGTTGGCAGCAGCTGGGATGGACTGTGCGACATCGTGCTTTTTCAACCAGTAAGCGTTTCGGCATTTTGCTATGGGATTCGTCAGGCTTCAGATTTTGAGAGAATAATCTAGAATCACTGGGAAGTTTATGTCAATTGAGAAAGAGTAATCTCACGACATTTTGCAGATAGCATTGCCAAAGCGGAGAAAGCGTTGTCATGGACCTATGAAATTGTCAAACTCGGACTTGCTGTTGTTATGCGAGGAACTGTCAATAGAAGTACAGGGCAAAATTACAAAACCTGAAATATGCAAGACAATTCAAAAACAGGTAGAGGACGATCAGCTGGTAGATACGTGGAATTTGGTACAGGAGGATTAAAGAAAAAGGTAAGAGGAATGGGAAAAAGAAAGAACGGCAAAAGTGGGAAGCTGAAAAAGAAGAAAGAAATCAAAAGCGATTGCAGCTCTAAAACGAAAATCGAAAAAAGGCGACAGTACGAGAGCCGGGTCTCCTGAAAGAGCAAGCGATGTACAATCATAGAATGAACAGATTCATGCAGCCCTATGAAAGTGGAAGGGACATAGGATTGTACCTGGGAAAATTTGAGAGAACTTGCGAAAGGGAGAACTTTGCTCGCAGTACATGGCCGCAACGGCTTCTGACACTCTTCCATGTGAAGTAGCTGAAGTCATAGCGAGACTTAGCACAGAAGACGCAGCTGACTACGAAAAAGTCAAAGCCAGCCTGCTAAAAAGGTACCGGCTGTCAGCCGAAGCTTTCCGACAGCGCTTCAGGAACACAATGAAAAACGATAGCGAGGGCTATCCGGATTTCGCGTATGGCCTAAAGACAAATCTGCTAGAGTGGCTAAAAGGAGCCGAGGTTTATGAAAGCCGAGACAAAATCATTGAGTGTTTTTGCCTTGAGCAATTTTACCGAAGCATTCCCCAAGTGGTGAAACTGTGGGTTCAAGACAGGGAAAAAGTCGACACAGTTGAAAGGGCCACTGAGTTAGCAGAGGAGTACGTTTCGCGCAGAAGGTTGAGCACTGAAGAGGGTGCGTCACACGCTCGAAATGCGATGCGAGATAAAGGGCCTAGCAGAAAGACGCGAAGTGCTAGAAGTTCGGAGCAATCGGAAGCAACGAAGGTAGCGCCAGAAAAGCGTGAAGAACAGGCAAAGAGACAGGGAGCAGACAAAGCCAAGAAAGAAAGAGTTTGAGGCTAGTATGCCATTCCGTTGCCACAACTGCAATGGTGTCGGGCACTTTGCAGCCAAGTGTACAAAGCAACGTTTGGTGTTCTCGTGCGTCGAGGATAACGCCGAGAATCTAGAGCTGCTTAAGCCATACCTGCACGAGCTGCACGTTAACGAGAAACCGTGCAGGGTGCTTCGTGATAGCGCCGCGACGATGGACGTTGTCCATCCGTCTTACGTTTCCGCGGGCGATTTTACAGGAGAAGTCTCGTGGATAAAACAGGCAGTAGAAGAACACAGTGTATGCCTTCCCATAGCTAGAGTGAAAATTTGTGGGCCGTTTGGAGAGCTAATCACTGAGGCCGCAGTTTCGAAGGCCGTGTCACTTCAGTATCCTTACCTCTTCTCGAATCGATCAGACCAATTGCTACGCGAGAGAGGCCAGAAGCTTGGAAGCGGGGTGATACAAGCTTTGACAAGGTCGAAAACTCGTCAGCTCGCATCTCAACTAAGTCAGATTCCCGAACCTCGGGTAGCCAGAGACGCACCAGCCAGCATATCGCTGCAAACAAATGAGAAGGGAAGGGAACCAACGAGGAATGAAAGCGAGACAGCTGACCGAGCAGATGAGCTACCAGGGACTTCAACCACTAATTCGGTAGAGGAGGCAGAAAACGCTGAAGGATACGTTTTATCTCCAACATCGCGTAGTTTTGACCGCCTTCTGCAGGTGAACAGGGAGTCCCTAATAAAAGAAGAGAAGCAGGATCCCACTTTGGAAAGACTGCACCTTACAGCTAAAGAGGGCATCGTGAGACGCAACATAACGATGCACGAGAAGGGAGGCTTACTATACCGACACTACCAGGACAGAAAAGGCAAAACATTTGATCAGCTGGACGTGCCCGAAATATACAGAGCGGACATTCTGATTCTCTGCCACGGAAATGGCTGGGCAGGACATCTCGGAATCAATAAAACAAAGGAGCGGCTATTAATGGAATATTATTGGCCGGGTTGTTTCAAAGATGCAGAACGCTACGTAAAATAATGCGATGCGTGCCAGCGCGTGGGCAAGAAGGGAGAGACATGGAAGGCTCCACTGAAAATTGTCCATTGATCTCGAAAGCCTTCCGCCGGCTTGTAATAGACACAGTAGGCCCTTTGCCTAAATCGAAATCAGGCTATAAGTACTTGCTTACTATGCTATGTTCCGCCACAAAACCTTTCGAAGCAATTCCGTTGAAGGACTTCAGCTCCATTGAAATAGTTGACACCTTTTGTCAGTGTTCGCGAGAATAGGATTTCCGGCCGAAATCCAAGCCGATCAGGCGATGGTCTTTACAAGCGCCTTGACGACCACATTCCTAGAAAGATGCGGAATAAAACTGTTACACAGCTCGGTGTATCATCCGCAGTCCAACAGTGCAGCTGCAGCATTCCTGTTTCCACGGCCGGCACGGGCTGCTGTGGCTGCTCCAACAGAGCCCATCCTACACGCGTCCGTCACACTCGGTGGCCGGAAGTGGCGTCCGTCACACTCGGTGGCCTCACAATGCGACCACTTTTTATGAGATAGCGTATAAAGCTCGTTCGGTTGTAAAGACATCGGCGTAGATGTAGTCGGCACCAGGTGTCCCAAGTAATAGGGGGCGTCGTAAAAAAATCGTATCATGGTAATTTGTGGTTCTAGTGAGTGATGCGTGATAGGCGATCACGAGTTAAGGAAGTCATTGTAATTAGTTCTAAAATTAAAGAAGTGAAAATTCGGAAAAAGGGGGTTCAAAGGTGCCAAAATGCTTAGAATGAGAAGCAAATGCTTGGTTATGCTAATTAAAATTCAAGCGTGTAATTGAATAATTAGTTAATGGGAACAATTGGGAAAAAGAAAAATGCGTTCAAAGGTGTCAAACTGCTCAGAATAGAAAGCCTTACCTACAACGCTATGGCGTCATATCCTTCAGGCGGAGCTTAAGTGTCTTGTTCAATTTTTGCTTTATTACCTTCTTTGAACATAACAAAAACGCCCATACATATGTACTGCGTCCACATCACTTGACAAGTAAAATGCGTGAGCGGAAATCTGCTTCGGTCGCGCCAGAGGATTAAAAGCGTTTAAGCGGTAAAAGGTCGTTCATTACTGAGAGTCACTCTGGTGGCTCATTTTGGTTCTTAAACACAGCACTTATATAGGAGATGCTCTCTGCAGTGTAATCTCTGACGGGAAGTACAGTTTCATCTGCATGCCGGAATGCCATTCGATTTTTCCATATACTGTGTATGCTGAGAAGCATGAACATGTCATATGAGATACCGTCACCGCTCTCGACAGGTAGAAATCGTATGCCGTAAGACGATATCGGAAGCGGCTTTATTACTGTTCGTTGCAAGATGTCCCAGTGAGATACTGACCCTTTACAGTCGAGGAACAGGTGAACTATTTTCTCTAGGCTTCTGCAGATTGAACAGCTTGTGGACCATGGGACAAATATTACCTTTTCTCGAAGCCATGGCTTCAGTGGCAATATGTCACTGAGTAGGTGAAGAAACGTTTTCACCCAGGTCCGCACCGGCATCTTTTTAAATCTCTTCAGTACATTTTTTTTCCTGGCGTACAAATTGCATGAAACGGTACACAGGTACAGGCAACACAATGACAATGAGAACTTTGTTAAGCTCTTTACTTATGACAACAGCAGGATACTGCAGATAAAAGCGAACTTTAAACAACTTAAATGCGTGAACAACCACCCCAAGAAAGTCCCTCATCCTCGTATGTCTAACACGACTGGATGACACAACATAGTCTGACAGTGCATCACCGAAACATACTTGCATTATCGATCGCAAGAAAGCGTTTTTTTTTGGGGGGGGGGGGGGGGGCTCTCGGAGGAACATAAACCTTGGCACAAGTTGTCTAATGAACAAATGAGCCAAACCCAGGCCACCGCTATCCACAGACAGAAAAAGATTTGTGCGGCTTGTCCTCTCCCAACTCGACCCCCGACTAAACACTGCACACTCAGTGCAATCTTTGAACGCTGGTTCGTGACATGCACAGTGCCTCAAGCACATACCACACCTTGGCCACTAGAAATATGCTACATATTGTGGCACTAGTAAAAATGGAATAATCTCAACCACCTCGACCACCCAATTTGTGCGGACTTTCGATACGTACAAGGCTCTGTACATTGGCGCTGGAAAAACAACAGCACACAGATCTCCGTATAGCTTTTTCTTTCGAAAAACGCACTACAATAAGTTTAACGCTGTGAGCAACTTCTCTGAAGTAACCTACAGTTCTCCCTGGAAAACTATTTGTTCCCACAGCAAAATCAGGCAAAGCACGCATTAACCTTACTTGACAGACAGTTCTCAAGAAAGGATCAGGAACATCTCGAAAGAAGAAAAACCTGCTCACAAGCTGGTGTAGAAATAGATGTCCTAGCTTGAGGCCACCGTCTTTCATATTTCTGAATAAATTCGTCTGTCTGCACCGCTCCCAGGTCGATGACCAAACAAAAACAGCCAAAATATGATGTATATTTTGCACATTTGCCCGGGAATAGTGCAACACTTGCATGACGAAGCAGAGCTTGCTTAAGAACAGCAACATGCGCACCGTCGCTCTCGCAAATATTGAAAAATGTTCCCCATTCCATCTATCTGCTTTTTCCGTATTTCGTTCACTTGTTCTTTCCAGTATGCATCATTGTTCCGGTAGCAGTTTAGTGGAACTCCTAAGTATTTTGCGGAGGTTGTTACCCAGAACACATTTGCAAAATGATCTGGATCGATGGCCAACCCCCCTGCCAAAGGTCCTTGCACTTCGCACAGTTCACTTTACTTCCGGTTGCTTTTCTGAAACTGTCAACAGGCTTAACAGCCTCGCGTATGCTATTCTCATTCACAGCAAAGACCGCTAAGTCATCCGCGTACGCAAGCAACCTGACTTCAGTTTCCTGCAACCTAAAACCTTGAACAGCCTCGTTTTTAACAATGTTCAGTCATAGTGTCTCTATGTAAATGACAAACAAAAGGAGGCTCAGGGGGCAGCCGTGGCGTACTGAAAGTTGCACCCTAATGGAGACCCCCGGGCTCTTGCTATAATTAATCTGGTAGTGCCGCTGCGGTACGCCATGGCCATGCCCTCTCGGATTACTGAACCTACATTCGCGTGGTCTAGAATACAAAGCAAAATTTCGTGGGCTACTCAGTCAAATGCTTTTTCGAGGTCTAGATGGAAGATGGCCACACATTCGTTAGTTAGATCACAACACTCGAGACCGATCTTGCCGTGTGTATGCTAGTCATAATTGACCTCCCCTTTATACCACACGTTTGGTGAGGTCCAACAATATGCTGAATTACATACTGCAGTCTCCTTGCTAGACTTTCATTATTATTTTATAATCGACATTAGTCAAGGAAATTGGCCTGTATCCTTCGACCTGCTGCAGCTCTTCCTCGTTGTGTTATTTTTTTAAATAGAATAGTGTGAGATAAGCCATAAGAAAGCGGCAATCTCTTTATTTCATAGGCTTCTTGGAACAGCGCAGTCGATATTGGTACTTTTTCGTTCTTAAAACCTCTATAGAATCCTGCACTTAGGCCGTCTGGCCCAGGCGACTTTCCCATATATAAACTATCGATCGCTTTTTCAACCTCGAGTTCTGTGTTTGGGATTTCGTCTAGTCGTGGCATAGCTATAAGAAACTGTTCTTTGAAAGCGTTCATGTCAACCACATGTTTGTTGAACAGCTACTGATAGCACTTGAGGAAGCCTTGTCTAATATGATACTCTTCTGCCGATAGCATGCCGCCCCATTCAATCTTATCAATGTGGTGTTTCTCTGCGTGAGCCTTTTCCATTCCCAGTGCCCTTTTCGATGGCGTCTCGCCCATTGCCTAATTTTCCGCCCTTGCACGCACTAGCGCTTTAGCCAAAGAACGGAAGAAATTTTAGCCAAAGAAAGGAACCTGACAACGCAGCTTCTCCTTGAATCATCGTTCATCCAATCGTAAACAGGGACCATGAACCCCAGTGCAGGATGCATACCGCTAATCTATTACCAGTCATGACGTCACAAAATTTCCGCTTAAAATGCGCCTACTTCCTTTGTCCGCCTCATTGTGAGCAAGGAACCCGTAAGTGTTCCGGGACGTCTTTCACCGTTGTTTGACTTGGTCAGCGACTGCAAAAAAAATTCACTTCTATGCCTGACCAGACAAATTTTCGTCGTATCCAGTGATGAAAACCACTGAGTGATCGAAAACTGGAAGTGAATAGCGCTGTGACAGCCTTAGATTTACGCGAGCACAAAAAGAAAAAAAAACATTGCTATCAGTGCACCTTGCTTGTGAGATTGGTCACTGGAGTCAGTGCCTGAATTTTGTCTTGTTTTTGCACTTTCCAGCTTATAAAAAATGTGTTTTTAGAGAAAGTTTTTACTCTGTCGTTAGAATATGGTAATCTATCAGTACAGGCCGACTTAAATTCCTCCTCAGCATCCCCTTAAAAAACATCGGTATAATCTCAAGCACGTGCCTGGAGGACCTTGGCGTGCACTGCGAAGACTGTGAATGCTGTCCTGTCAGCTTCTGTTCCTTCATTATGTGTTCTTTCTGCGTTGTCCTGTCCTTTTCGCGTTGTTCTTAGAAGACATTGAAGCTGTCCTGTCTTTGACATGACGACCGTTCTGCTCAAATGCTCGGATAAAGCCACAAGCAAAATAATACAAACGTAAAAATTCTGATTTTTCAGGTAAGTTTGTGAGCGAAAAAGAGCTGTTGTTTTTATTTTCTGCCGGCTGTGCTGTCTACGTGTAAAACAAGCGGGACTGGTGGTCATGCCACGGATTGCGAAGGTATACGTTGACTGTGGTTATTTCTTAACTCTTTTTTTGGTCAATCTCTTGATGCATAAAAAGCGATATCTGTGGAAATAAAAACATGACTGCTAGTCCGCGCTTGTGGATGTGTTCTTTACCTCCCAGCAGCTCGTGTTAAGCACGTTTTGACGATATCAAAATTTTGCGAACTTATCACACCGAGTAATGCACACAAGGCCTCGAAATTTAATGTATTTCCTGGGAAAATCCCGCCCCTGAGTTGGGGCATGGAGTTAGTAAAGTTTTCTGCTCTAGAAAAAAAAAACACTATTAGTTCATTACGCGAGCAAATACCTTCAAGATGTTCCTTCCGGCGATTTGGCTGCTACTGTCCTTGACAGAGGCTCCGTCTACACGCATGTCCACTTTTCTTGATACTCTGGTTTACATAAAATATGAATGTCTTCATTCGAACCTCCTTTCTATGGTGTGTAATCTACTGTGTTCTTTCAGGTTGTTCCCATGGCGAACACGGCTATGGACCTTCCGCTCAAGAAGAGCATTGCCACGAACGAGCCGGTGTTGCAGGTCGACATGCCGCCGCTGGATGCAGTCGCCTACCACGTGTCCAAAACAGCAGGTGCACTCCTCCACCCTTCCTGCAAACCGAGCATGTGGCCGACACTGTCGGGCCGAGGAAACGCGAAGGCACGACGCAAAGTGGCTTGGCTGCCGCTTGGTTAACGAATCCATCCAGACATAATTTTGGATCTTCTCTGTAACTTTGCAAGCCAACCAAAGCACACAAAGCTGACAGACGCGTGCAGGGAAGTTTAGGCTAATCGGCCAGGGGCTTCAGAATCAGCTCGGGGAGGAGTATGTGGCGTTCAGCCGGGCTAGATCATGCTGCGCTGTGTCTTGTCATATCAACACACAAAATTAACATTACTGACGACAAGAAGAAGCCACTGTACGCTGCACCGTCCGAAGACAGCATGCCAGTACGGTAATGAACGGAGCTCATGTATATGACAACAACCCGCGTCGATATGTAGTATTAAGTAAGCCTTGTTAACGAGAATGTAACCGCCATAGATTCGACCAGCCTCGTGCCAGCTGCTGTATTCTTGTCTCCTCAGCGAAGAATCCTCCAATTTCTTATCTTAGCCTGCATTAACAAGGATGCATTCCGAAAGCGCTAAAACAGGCGCGGCGACTACCACGACAGCTGCATGCCGTGAATAATTTTCGCGGGCTTTTATCAGCTGATCTCTCAGACAGGAGGAGCGCACATCAAGAGTTCGAAGATACCAGAGCAAAACCACATGCAGAGGAAGCAAGTCGTAAAGATGACGCACCGTACTGCCACTTGAATATTTTTGAGACCAAAGCAAATAAATTCATCCCTCCCAACCACCGATCACAACAAGATACTTTTGTCTGAAGGCCTAAGAACACAAAAAAATAGAGTGCAAATTTCACAGTAATCATGAGACCGTCACCCAGACCTTAAGTAAAAAACCTGCGCACCTGAAAGCCTAGTTTGCATACGCGCTGGTATTTCTCTGAAAATTATTTGCTATTTCCTTTTGGAACCCGTGTTTGCTTCGGTTTTGTGCTGTGGTTGCTTCGTGTGAACGCACTGGGCTGCTCTTACACGGTTTGGCGATGCTGTCATAAATCTGATGGAGGTGAAATTATAGAGACCCGCGTACTGTGCGATGTCAGTGCATGTTAAATAACCCCAGGTGATGGAAATTATCCTGAGCTCTTCACTACGTCGTTCTTCATAGCTTGAGTTGCTTTGGGACGGTAAACCCCATAAAAATAAGCATAAATCTCATGTTCGTTGGTTATCTCTTCTGACCATGGTATTTCAGAGGAAAATGTACCTTAGTGGGACTGCTGACTGAACGAAATAAACGTTCTTTGCTTTTGCATCAATAAATTCAGTCGGTGTCCGGTGTAACCTGTGTGTGCTTCTTCGTAACTTCCTTGTGTGTTTTCTCACTGTTTTTGTAAATTCATCAAACTGCTCTTTGTAACGTTTTCGTGGAAATCAGATGTCATCAGAAACAAACCAGAAAGACCGGAACACTCTCAGGTGGCGGACTTCCAGCTACGATGAAATAGTCGGCAACGAGGGTGTCCGCATTTTTCATAGGCATCATCGAAAGACGGGCGCGGTTCTTGACACATGAATGTGAATTGCCCAACCTCATCCACGCATATCATAAGTCCGTCTATATTACAAAGGCGCCACGACAATTTTCACGGGGACTGTGAGAGAAATAGCTAAGAATATTCTACGTCATCGGTGAAAAGTAAGACTGACAAAAATAAAAACCGGGAGAGCATTAGGAAGAAATTAGCTTACTGGAGCTGTACGATGAAGTTGAAACGACGTCATTGAATTGAGAAATATGGCATAGCTTTTCAGAATGCCACTGACGTCAGGCCCTGGCTGCGCTCGGGAACTGCGCGCAGGCGCAGAGGTAGTCAAGTGGTTTAACTTACTTCGACCACACTCCCGCTAGTGAGCCGGCAAGGAACTGCGCATGCACGCGCTGCTTGTGTATGTAAGGCTTAGCAAACGAACTCCGCAGTTAGCTTGGCTTTGGCTTATAGGGGAACCCCGTAGAAATCTCGCCTCGAGAGGCTTATTTATGCTTTCATACGTGTCGATATGCACAGAAATACAATAATAGCTCTCACTAATTGCCCAGGCCAGGAATCTCGCTCCTGAGCTATAGAAAATTATAAATATAATGCCGGTTAAGAATGGAACGGCCACCACAGGTACCACCGTTTGCACGCTTAACAGGAATGCTCGAGCGCGTGTCATCCACTGACATTATTGCCGCTGGGCGTCGGCCGCTGGGTCTGAGACAATATTTGGGTGGAAGCAGGGCGCGAGCTTGCTCCAACCGCCGCAGACACACCACACGGTGCGGCGTGGTTTTGGACTCACCGCCTAGCGCTCAGGCCTTCCAATCCCTAAGAACATGCACTCCGAGCACGACGGAGAACGCAGTACAGCCCGCGCCAAAGCCCTGCATAAGCTCTACGGCAACAGTCCCGAGGTAGCCCACGTGGACGCGGCAGCGTGCTCGTTTGGCTTCCGCATGGTTCTCGCCGTCGCTAATTCTCAGGTCCGACTAATCGCATCAGTATCCGTCACCACAGACTCATCGGAAATTGCAGAGGAAGCGGCCATTGCACTCGCTTTTGCCTCCACCTCTGCCACCAAAATTATCTCCGACTCAAAATCCGCCTTATCCAATTTTTCCAAAGGCCTGATATCCCGCACCGCGGCTCGGCTTCTACGCTTCTGGCACCGCACCCACCCCGTAACCCTTATCTGGACCCCCGCACACGCAGACCTCCCGGGTAACGAGGAGGTCCATTCCCTCGCCCGAGGTCTCACTTTCCGGGCCGGAAGTGGACCTCCTCCGTCATCCCGGGAGCGTCTGCTTACGTTCAAAGATATTCTTGCCAACTACCGAGATACCCGGCGCGTTTACGCACCGCCGGCTCCCTCCCTAACCTTAATCCAGGCCTCCCACTGGCGCCGACTCCAGACACGAACTACTCCCTACCCTATTCTCATTCATGCCCGCTACCCCGATCAATTCCTTTCTTCTTGTAAGCTCTGCGGGAAACCGGGAGACTTCCTTCATGTCCTCCTCACATGTCCTGCCTTCCCACACCCTCCATCCCCCACCACGGCGGAGTCATACTGGGAGACTCTCCTGGCCAGCTCCGCTGCTGCTGACTAGCGCCGGATAATTACCGACGCCCTGAAGCGGATAGCCCTCCAAGGGCTGTCCTTTGCCCTGCAAGGGCAGCCCCCTAAGGGTTGCCTTTTGCCATGTTAGATGGTTTGCCCCCCCCCCCCCCCCCCTCGGTATTTGGCAATAAATGTTTCCACCACTACCACCACCACCAGCGCTCAGGGGCTGTAATATAAGCGCAGGACGCGCAATCGAGCGTTCCTGTTAAGCGTGCTGTCGTAGGTAAGCTCAGTGTCGTGAGACAGTGAGCAAGCTATTAAAGCCATACCGGGAAGAGATGCCCTGATGATTTCCTTTTTAAGCGCCCTCCACCCTGTCCCCACTTCCCACGAATGGAATAGTTATGGCAGCCGGCTGATATAAAAAGAGACTTAAAGTAGCGCAAAGCCACTCAACAGACTTCGGTGTTCTGCTAGAAGCGGATGCATTGACTGGCAGAGGGTACACACACCGTGCCAAAACTGAAAGCGCGCTACCACTGTTACCGTCGGGCGGCTTGTTGCAGCTATCGAAAGAAGCTATCCGTGTATTTTCATGCCGTATGTGTCCGTGCCTTTTTTTAAAAAAAAATTACGGGCCAGGAACTTGTTAAAAATTTCGAACACCCGAGCGGCTGGTTCCTTACTTTATGTTCTGATTACTTTATGAAAGGCGCGGTATGGGTAATAGACGTCGAAACCTGGGGCAGCGATCGCTTCGATATTGTAATTTTTTTATTTATTTATATTTAAGCATACTCTTGGCCGTGAGGATATAACAGTGATGGGACATAACACGAAAAGAGTAACATGATCGCTCGCAAATACTGCACACAAAAATAAAGAGTTCAGCATATTCCACAAAACTCTCATTTCATGCAATGTAATCGATTGCACATTATAATATTTCGGGTATATATGGTTAAACAACTGATCCCTTCTAAACACAAGTGCAATAAAATCACACAAGAAAAAAAAGAAACAAACATTAAGCAACTTATAACCCCCAAGTGCAAAGGTAGAGGTGTTCTGCGGACAGGACACTTTTAGCGTCAAGTTTTCACTTGACAATAAATAATTTCAAATGCCGTTGAACTACTTGGCTTTAGTAAGAATTAGAAGAAAGTAAGAATTAGCGTATACTCAATTAGGGACGCTTGGTAACGATATTCATTGCTTGCTGTTAGGTGTTAACTCGTTTCAGGGCTAAGTAATAGGAACTATTTATGACGATGGAGTTTCTTGAAAGCTGAACTAATAATTTTGATCTGGTCAACGGCCGACATTTGGCAAGAGGTGGCAGGTAAAGCAGACGCAGTATCTCTGTGACAAAATCAATGCGTGTATCCGGACATTGAGTCTAGCAGCTCTTCTTTTCAAGGTTTTTATATTATCCATGCACGTTCTACAGGATCCCATATAGTGCTGTCATATTATAATGTCGGTCGTAAATATGTAAAATAGCTGTTAATTTGACAAATTGCGAGGCATGATTTAATCTTCGACGCAAAAAGCCGGTTTCGTTACCTAAACAAATTTTCTAAACGCGCCTTTTTCTGCTTAAATCCCCAGAAATTATGGTTTGGTTTTTGGTTTATGGGGGTTTAATGTCCCAAAGCGACTCAGGGTATGAGAGACGCCGTAGTAAAGGGCTCCGGAAATTTCGACCACCTGGGGTTATTTAACGTGCACTGACATCGCACAGTACACTGGCCCCTAGAATTTACGAGAAATTATGAGCTGAGCCCATAACTCCCCTGCGCTCAGCGTCCAGTGTACATACGTTTCTTTCTTATCCGTGTTTTTTTCGAGCATCTAAAGGTATGAACATCCACCATTACAGTTATCATAGATACTCTCTGTGTTGTTTGTGGCCCCCAGAGCCGCTGTTTTTTCCTCATTTTTCGTAAATTCTAAATTTTCGCATCACTTTTCAACTGCTCTGAGAGCATCAATAAGCGCTTAATGGTTATCTTTATTAGTTATACTGTGGAGAAGAAAGCCGTCGGCGAAAAGTCGTAATTCAACAAACTACACAAAAAGCGTAATTCAACATCCTCGCCTCCGTTTTGGCCGCTCCGGCTGCTGCAAGGATAACGTCTTGGCCAACTGACAAAATGGCTACTTGAAGAATTCTCAACCAAGTGTCGTGGTGCGATTAATAAAAAGAAAAGCATAGACGACTTGTCTACAGTCTTTGTCTATTCATAATGGTTATGCCATGCAGCGTCGATTCTGGATACTAACCACTTAAAGCAATTCGACGGAGGCCAGGGCGAAAAAAATGGACGAACTGACCTTCTTGAAACATGAATAAAGAACAGGACGAAAATGGCAATCGTTGCAAAAAGTTGCCGCGGAATGTGAAGCCAGTTGCAAACATTAGGAGTTTTGTTCAAGTTTAACTCCGTTCACGCCTCAACCAAAATTATGTGACGCTGCATGTTCCTCGAACAGTCCCGTAATACTGCAACGACCCCTTAGCGGACTATGTTTAGCCCACTGAGTTTCGGAAACACCAGCCTCGGAGAAGTTTTAACATCAACAGGGTACATGCCAGATTCCCCGAGGTTTTTGCTCGTAGCCAAGCAGTTAACAACTGACGCCCCGCTCAGACAACGCTGCCCCAAACTAGACTAGGCCGCTCCTCTGGGAGAAATGAAAAATTCCCTAGCACCTTTCCTTCACAAGTCTGCACCGGGATTCGTTTCTTTGGCAATATGTTATTTGAGAAACGTTGTGCCTACAGCAACCACTCCTTGGAAGCACATAACGGCCCGTAGTAATACATTCCCGCTATAAGAGCGTAAGCTCTACTTCACGAAACAAGCAGCAACAGCCGGGCCATCGCTGAAGCCTTGACCTTGACCTTGAATAAAGGAATAAAATAAATATTGCCTACACTAGGATTCGAACCCGTGGCGGCGCGAACATATCCGCTTCGCTGGCCACTGCACGAGAGCACTATGCTATCGCCGCAGTATTTTTTTCTTGATTGCATATAAAAATTGCCTCAAAGGAAAATCTGAATGTGCTTGAGCCACAAAACACTAGGCTGCGTAATACGAGTCTACCATACCCCCGCAAGTCCCCACCTTCCCAAACATCAAAATTCTGGGAGGCACATGCATCCAGATAGGGGAGCCAGCTAGGCGGCTCTTCCTGGGCACCATATACTAACCGCACCAAAGCACACTGCTCACGGAACAAAGATTTCGACGACCGTGGTGATTCGGCGTGGCGGTCCATAATGCTGCTCTTGCAGAGGCTCAGGCCTCGTGTTAAACTGCAACACGCTCTCGTGGTGTACATCGTCGCCTTCAACAACTACCATCTGCGGCGCGAAGAGATCAGATAAGCTTAACCTCGTTCAGAGCTTGTAACCTGACTCTAATATCGTCTCCAGACGTACCGACGACCCAGCAAAGCAAAACCATGAGCCAATCAGGCTAAACGCATGTTTTCGCAAGTCTACTCGGTTTGACTGCGTAAAATCTTACCGTTTTTTTGAATGCAAGGGCGGTTTGTGCTATAAAGCCTAGCAAGCCTTCCTTTTCCCTGGATTATTTTCTTTCAAGCTCTAACGGTTACGTGCGTTTTCAATCATCATTTTGCGCACAGTTAGCTTATATGACATAGAGTGCGTGTTCTCCTTCTTCCGAGTTTGATATCCGTTTGACGCACTTCGCATGTGATCTTCGCTTGAGCTTCGATTTCCTAAAATCGCAAAGAAATAGCTGGCATTCCGAAGAGTGCAAAATCCGCATCGTGCATTTAATAAAATAGTGCCTCTTTGAAACGTCACTTTCCTTGCAGGAGTCGACGAAGCATGTACATGGGCCGCGAGATCGTTACGCGTTTCACGACGAACCTTCTCAACGATGGGATCTTCTACACGGACTCCAACGGTCGATCAACGATCGAGAGGAGGTACTCACGCGAGCTGCGAGCGGCGTAACCCACGTGGAAACGGTCAGACGACCGGCAAGGATTTGTAGGCCGACTTTGGCGGACGGCATCGCGCACATGCTGATAGCGAAGTGCACGCGAGGCCTTGTGGATTATTTTTTGCTTGGGTGCAGGAGGAGGAGGGGTTGACCGGTTGGTGGAGGCGGATCTCGATCTGCTCCTACTGCTGCAGCTTTGCTGGATGACTCCCTGCACCCAAGCAAAAAAAGGAAATTAGCCGGCCACTCCAGGGGCAAGCCAAGGCCACGGACAAAAAGGTGAGCTGGGCAGATCTCGTTAAGAACTCTCCCACTGTTCCTTCAAACACACCCACTCCACCCAAATGCTCAGACTGCGCAAAAATGGCACACACTATCGACAAGCTACGATCCCAGGTAGCGGAGCTAGCCCGCAAGTGCACTCCTCTCACCACCCCCCACGTTCAACCTACCCCACCTCCTGCGCCCCTTTGACGTTGAGACTTCCCCCAAACCACTGCTACCACCAGTGGCGACACCCAATCCCACAGCTCGCCAACCGACAACCACACCCCTCCCCAACACATATGAAGAAATAGAGGGACGTCTCTTGAATAACATTATGAACAACATAAACCCCCTTCTCACAACATTCACCTCCCAGCTCTATGCCCAAATCGCACAAATAGGCGCGCGCCTTGACGCACATGACGCCCAATTTTTTACCCTACAAGCACTGATAAACACCAAAGCCCCTAGCAGAAAACGTGTTACCAGCTCTGACAACCCTCGAGCAAAAACCTACCGGTCCGCGACCGCAGCGGTCGCTATGAGTAGCGACAACGAATCTGTCAGGAGCTCTACCAGCCACCAGGATGGCTCCGCTCTCTAAATCAGGCACTCCTGACCGCCTAGAGATCTTGCAATGGAATTGCCGAAGTTTCAGGAGAAAACAAAGCCTCTAGAAACAATACATCAATGTCACCCCCATTCGACCCGATATAATCTGCCTGCAAGAGGTAGGAGCCGACCCGGCGCCGACTCTCCCAGGATATTACACAGTCCACAACGCGAGCTCGCCAAAAGTTGCCACCCTTGTTTCTAAGAACATCACGGTAGTCGAACACTCCTTGAGAGAACAGGAGATCAACTACAACATGATCGAGGTAATTCCCAACAAGAGCGGCCGCAAGAGCACCTTCGTTCTGAACGTGCATCACCACCCACGAGCAACCAAGGCCGATTTCTCTGACATACTTCAAGAGGCAGATCAGCTAGCTGTTTCGCATCAGCTTATCGCACTCGGTGACTTTAACGCCCCCCACAGGGAATGGGGCTACAAAACGAACTCGCTTCGTGGTCTGAGCGTGGTACGAGCTCGGGATGCCCTGGGCCTGGAAATACTTACTGATCCTTCATACCCAACCCGCGAAGGAAACAGCGTCACGCGCGATTCATGCCCTGACCTTACAATCGTCAAGAAAATCCATAACTCTACGTGGACAAATCTCGGAGAGAGCTTAGGTAGCGACCACTACATCTTAAGTACGTCTATCACCTCCGCAAATATTCGTCGCACCCTGGGAACAGCCAAAATCACGGATTGGACTAAATACCGTGCACAGCCCGTTCCGGAAGACCCCATTCAATCAATCAGTGAATGTAGTGAACAGATTCGGAAAGCACACAAGGAGGCCACCACCGAAGTACAATGCACACACGATAATCCGGTGGTCGACCGTCACCTTCTGATGTTGTGGCAGACCCGACGGACTCTGGTTCGCAGATGGAAACGCCAACGCCTCAATCGTCCCTTGAGACTCCGCATATCACAGATCACGGCAGAAGCACAAGAGTATGCACAACACCTCTCTCAACAGAATTGGCAGGAATTTTGCGAGTCACTACGCGGCACGCTGGGGACCTCCCGCACCTGGGCGATCCTCCGCAGCCTCGTCGATCCGCAAACATCGCGGTCTGCCACTAACCGTACACTCAAGAAAATCGCCCATCTGTACCCCGGAGACGACGCGGCCCTACTCACCGCCCTCAAAACCAAATACATCGGCGCCTCGAATCCTTCCAGCACAATCTCGTACACGGGAGGCCCAAATGAGAGGCTGGACGCCCCCATCACCACTGCCGAGGTTTACGCCGCGGCTCGATCTGCCACACGCAACACGGCAGCTGGCACGGACAAGATCACAAATGGGATGATTCGAAACCTGGGCAAGTCGCAGATCGAGGTCCTCACTACCTACATAAATGACACCCTATGGGAGGCGGAAGAACTCCCTGCAGAGTGGAAACACTCCGAAATCGTGACTATCCCAAAACCAGGCAAACCACCAAGCCTGGAAGCATTACGACCCATCTCCCTCACCTCTTGCCTGGGCAAACTATACGAGCGCGTTATCCAGACCCGCCTCCAAAACTACATAGAGGACAACAACCTCTTTCTACATACTATGATCGGCTTCAGGAAAGGTCTTTCTACGCAAGACGCTTTCCTACTTTTCAAGGAAGAAGTACTCAGTAACATCCCGAGAGGCGGCGAGCACCTAATTATGGCACTTGATCTGAAAGGCGCTTTTGACAACGTTTCTCACGACGCCATCTTGAAAGAGCTCAACGCCCTCGATTGCGGACCCAAGACCTTCAACTACATCAAAAACTTTCTCAGCAACCGCACGGCCACGATTGCCATGGGAGATGTCCGCTCCGGCACAGAGCAGACACCCAACAAAGGCACTCCCCAAGGCTCTATAATCTCTCCTCTCCTCTTCAATATAGCTATGATCGGCATGGCAAAAGCACTCGAGGCTATTGAAGGCATCGGCTATACTATCTACGCTGATGATATTACCATCTGGTCCACCTGGGGTTCCCTTGCCGACAAAGAAAACACCCTACAAGAGGCAGTCAATTGCGTAGAAAGACAAGCAGCAAACTGCGGCCTCCGCTGCGCACCCGAAAAATCCGAAATTATCCGCATTCAGGGCTATGCCTACAAATCTCCCGGCGACATCGAGATTTACCTCGAAGGCACGAGAATAAAGGAAGTCCCTCTTATCCGCATCCTGGGCCTTTGGCTTCAGAGCGACAGGAAAGCCAACCACACGTTACAGCGTCACCGGACAACTGCCCTCCAGATCTCCCGCATGATTCGGCACATCACCCGCAACCGAAAAGGAATGAGAGAGGAGGATACAATTCGACCTATACAGGCTCTAGTTATGAGCCGCCTGTCATACGGTCTCCCATTCCTACCACTTCTGGGAATGAGCGGGACAAAGGAGATGCCATCATCCGTACCGCCTACAAACATGCGTTAGGCCTCCCGATGTACACGGCCAACTGCCACCTCGAGGACCTGGGGCTGACCAACACAATAGAAGAAATTCGAGAAGCCGTCCTAGCATCGCAAAAGGAACGCCTCCTCACCACCAAAGCTGGACGGGCGATCTTGGAAAGAGTGGGTCCCCCGGCTGACATACGCGCCGTCCAGGACAACTGAGACCTACCCTCAACTCTGCGAACTCGCGTGTATGTAGCTCCACTCCCGAAGAACATGCACTCGGACTCACGAAAGGGACGACGAAAGGCGCGAGTGGACTATCTGCGCCGCACACATCGACAAGCACAAAATGCTGTATACGTCGACGCAGCCATGAACCCCGATTCAACAAACGCGGTGGCGGTCGTCTTGGACACCAATTTCAAGGAAATCGCCAGCGCCTCTCTACGAAACTGCTCTCCCACAGTAGCAGAAACTGCTGCAATTGCCCTCGCAATCCAGCACGGCGATGCTACGGGAAATCAGTTAAAAATTATTACCGACTCCCAGTCCGCGTGTCGCCTCTTCCTCTCTGGCAGACTTCCACACTCCGTCGCTCCCATTCTGACTACCCCACAAGTTCAAAATTCCACATGCAAGCACCAAATCACTTGGACTCCTGGGCACGAGGGGCTCGAGGGAAACGAGGCCGCGGACAGTCTAGCTCGAGGATATGCTAACCGAGCGACTAACCTCCCCGACCTCACCCCTCTCTCCTCTACGTACGGCGAGCGCCTCCTCCTTCTCCGAACACTAAGACAAGTCTATCCCCCACCACACCGTAAGCTAACGGCGGCAGAGGCGAGGGAATGGCGACAACTACAGACGAACACCTTTCTTAACCTACACAAGTACCACATCATCTTCCCAGACAGATATGACAGCATCTGCCCCTGGTGTGGCGGAATTCCAACAACATATGTAACATGGGGCTGCTCCGGTCCCAAGCCCCCCGAACTAGAGAAACATCACTCCGAGGAACAGTGGGAGTCTGCCCTGCTCAGCTCTGACTTGGCGACGCAGCGAAAGCTGATATCCCAAGCAAGAGCAACTGCGGTGGACATTGGGGTCCTGAAGTAAGGACTTCATCCAAAATCTCTATTTTCGCCTCTCTATCCTACCTTTTTGGAATAAATGTTTTCTACTACTACTACTA
Organism: Amblyomma americanum; assembly: GCF_052857255.1. NCBI lineage: Eukaryota > Metazoa > Arthropoda > Arachnida > Ixodida > Ixodidae > Amblyomma > Amblyomma americanum. Next base: position 222,182,107 of record NC_135497.1, on the reverse strand, counting down.
CTTGTGGATTATTATGCCTCCTATTTAATAGTAACGTACTTCGCATCTGTCTTTGTCGAAAGCAACTCTCAGTTTTGCAATCGAGCTTCCTGAGCGCAGCACTTCGATCGGTGAGGAGGTCAAGCGGTTTTGGCAAATAGCGTAAACATTATGTGGTCAGATGGGTTGATGGCGCTCAAGCCATAATGCACAGTTTAGCGGGTTAGTGCTAGCTGTTTTCCAAAAATTGTTTTCTATGACGCGCTCTTTATTGAGTCTATTTCGCGACGCGCCACCAAACCGAAAAGCGCAACGTAAAAGTTGAATTCTCGTTGTTGCCCGGATGACGATGATGCCTTTATGCAGGTATTCGCGCGGAAGTTTAGCGCTTGCCTAATGAACTTTTAACCTACATACCCTTCGAGCTTCTCCACCAAGTATTGGTCCGGGCCGTGACATTAGCCTGGAATAACCCTATATCCAGTGGCTTTTAATCAATTATCGAAGGATTACAACGAATGCAACATCCACCTTTTTCGACGCCGCGCGTGCATTTCTCAGGAGGGTATGTATGAACAGTGCTAGTTCGCGACATCAGCTTTGGTGTATGTGATTTGGCGGCGGCCTATAGAACACGCCGATTGCCGCACGAAAACAGCGAATGAATCTAAGCACTACTCAGCGCTTGTGGAAAGCAACTTGGCTGTATCGTTTAGTGTGCTTCAGGCTATCAGTGAAAGACATCGAAAGTAAAGCTTGCTAATCTTTTTGCCTACCGTGCTCAAGTAAGTTTTAGGTATTTGTCGGCTGCCGACAGTTTGGCCGCTCGGGCCTACGCATACGCCGGGCTGAGCTTAAGGAGCGAGCCCAACGGCCTCACAGGCGTGCCAATAAGTGGCATTTCAATGATGGCGACGCGACAGGCGGTAGTGTGACGGGTTCAAGCGGTGTGTGACTGCATTGCATGATGCCGTGATTATCCGCCTTGTTATACGTATAAGCTCAGACGTGTCATTCTCTGTCAATTTGGCACGTTTTTGTGGAATCCTAGCCATGCCAATTCAAGCCAATGTTTTTAGACATAAAACATGGTTGGCGGTTTAGGGGGTAAAGCGACTCAGGCAATGAGGGGCGCCGTAGTGGAGGGCTCCGGTAATTTCGACCACCTGGGGTTCTCTAACGTGCACCCACATCCTACAGTACGCGGGCCTCAATAATTTCGCCTCCATCGAAATGCGACCGCCGCGGCCGGAATCGAGACCGAGTCTTTCGGGTCGGCAGCCAAGCGCCGTAACCACTGAGCCACCGCGGCGGCCGTCAAACATAGAAGCCACTTCACGCATTTCACTTGTTGTATTTTATACCCGAACATTAGCGGTCTCTCTCGTTGCCGGGAACCGGTATTAAATGCTTTGTCGGACTGGCGGGTCACATTTATGGGTCGGGTCACAGATGGATCAAGCGGCAATCTTCAGTAATACTCTGCTAGGTCATGTGTGTTTCTAGGGAGGCGTTCTCCCTCTTTTATTCGGCCTGTGCAAAGCTTTCCTCTGCCTTCGCGTGCGGCCGCATGCAGCAGCCGTAGCCGATCAGTCGAGCGCTTCCATGCTGCGGCGTCGAACCAGTCACTTAGGGAGACTACATACAACTAGCTTCTTCTTGTGTTGTTGCCAGGAAAAATGAAAAGGAAAGTGCACAGGCCTGCCCACTGTCTCAAGACGAGCCACAATCGCAACCACGTGCAGAAAGTAGGAGAGTTTAAAGATAGGACAGAAAGATAGGATGGAAAAGACGCGCGCTATAATGTCCCAGGCCGATCCCGGAGACAGTGCAATACCGGGCCAACCGGTGGCGGAAGTGAAGCAACCTTCAAGCACGCCGCCACATTTCCAAAAATATGTTGGGTTCAAATGGGACCCGCATCAGATATTCTATAAACGAAAACAGCCCACGGGGCTTCGAACCCATCGCTCTACATACAACTAGCTCCGCCGGCCTGACTTTTATATGAGGTGGTGGTGGTGGTGAAAACATTTATTACGGATGAATAGGAGGTATGTTTGGATCAGCCCGTAAGGGACCGATCCGTACAAGCACTAGGTGGAGGTCCCTAGTATGGGACCCCAGTGGCGGTTGCCGCCGCCCGGGCGCGCCCGACTAAGGCTTGTTGGGCCTGTAAGTCGTGGCAGCCGAGCAGGGTCGCCTCCCAGTCCTCCCGGGATGGGTTGGGGAGGGGGGGAATAGCGGGGTTGGAGGGGCAGGCCCAAACCATGTGATAGGTGTCAGAGGACACTGCACTACAGTGTGGGCAGCTGCCACTAAAGGAGGGGTCAAAATGTTTTAGCGCTGCCGGGCACAGCAATGTATTGGTGAGAAGGCGGAGAAGGAGCCGCTCATCCGCCTTCTTCAGGCCTTTACATGGACTAGGGTAAAGGCGATGACAATTTTGATAATATGTTGTAATATCTTTGAATGTATAGACCGGATTAAAATCGGGTTCCTGATCGGATGGGGAGGAGAAAACAGCCCGGTGAGAGAGCGCGCGGGCGGCTGCGTCTGCTGCCTCGTTTCCTGCCAACCCCTGACGAGCAGGGGCCCATATGAGGTAACGGTGTGCGGGGTCCGTATCCCGTATGCAATTTTGGTATATTCGATAGGCTAGGAAGGGAGTGCAGCCTTGTTCGACGTTCCGACAGGCCCCTCGCGAGTCGGTGATTATGTATTTTGAATTGGAATGTGAGGCCGCGAGAGCAATCGCGACCTCTTCTGCTTGTGTTACACTGCGGGCTCTGAAAGTTAGGCCGTTAACTGTGTTGCTGTTGTGAACTACCGCGGCCGTGTACCATCCCCCGTGGTGAGGGCCGGAGGCGTCCACGTAGTAGACACCTGTTTTGTTGTCATAATATCGGGCTAGCGCTTCCGCTCGTGCCAGGCGCCGACCATTATGGTCTTCGTGTGACATGTTTGCTGGAAGAGGCCGCACGTGGAGGGCACGTCTCCACAGTTCCGGGATGCGAAACCTGTCTTCCATTGGAGGGGTGCGTCGGATATGGAGTCGAGCAAGAAGGCGGCGAACCGACTCCGTTAGCGACAGGCGCGTGTACTGGTTTGTAAGGTGCGCCTCCCGGAGCTCCCGGAAAGTGTTCACCACCCCAAGAGCCATAAGCCGGCTGTTTGAAGTAGTGATGGGGAGGTCAAGGGCACGTTTAACAATTTTGCGAAGGATGACCTCAAGGGCGTCCTCCTCTTGTTTCCGTAGGTGGAGATAAGGAGTCGAATAGAGAATTCGACTAGTTACGAAGGCGTTTGCCAGCCGCAAGGCATCCTTACTTCGTAACCCTCCGCGTTTGTTGGAAACCCGGCGGACCATGCGGCCCACCTGGTCCCCCACCTTACGGAGTTTGGCCAATGTAGTGTCTGGCCGCCTGTGTTTGTGGATGTAGAGTCCGAGTACCCGTATCTCATCACTTTCGCGTATGGGACCGCTCTCAAGAGAAAGAGATATTTTAGTTGTGCACTTCTGTGAGGGGCGGAGGTGCACAAATTCCGATTTTTGAGGGGAACATTGAAGACCGCAGCGGCGGGCGTAGCGGTCTACTATCGTCGCCGCTGTTTGCAGGCTGGTTTCAATATCTCCTGTGCTGCCCTGTGTGGCCCACAGAGTGATGTCATCGGCGTACAGGGCGTGCTGCACGCCGGCGACACTACTCAGCTGGGCCGGCAGGTGCATCATGGCCAGATTAAAGAGCAGCGGGGAAAGTACCGCGCCTTGAGGGGTTCCCCGCGTGCCGAGTAGGTAAGGACCATGGTCTCTATCTTGAATTCGAATGTAGCATTGACGATCCATTAAAAATTGGCTTATGTATTGGAATGTGTTGAGGCCACAGTCGGTGTAACTTACTTTAGTGAGTATGATCTCATGTGTTACATTGTCAAATGCCCCTTCAAGATCCAGGGCGAGTACTACCCGGTCATTATGGGGGCATTCGAGGGGGTCAAGGACTTCCCGATTGAGTTGCAGGAGGACATCCTGTGCGGATCTGTGTGGGCGGAATCCGAACATGGTGCTCGCAAAGACTTGTTTGTGTTCAAGATATGTAGATAACCGATCCCGCACCATCGTCTCCATTAGTTTGCCCACACATGAGGTGAGAGAAATGGGGCGGAGGTTATCTGTGTCAATTGGTTTGACAGCTTTAGGAATAAAAGTAACCAAAGCCGTTTTCCATTCGATTGGCAGGGAGTGTCCCCGCGCCAAATCGCATTGACGTATTCCAGGAGGAACTGGTATGCCAAGTCGGGCAGGTTCGTCAAAAGCTTGACGGTGACCTTATCCCGTCCTGGCGCAGTGCCCCGTTTTATTTTGGCGAGAGCCGCCCGCAGATCATGGAGCTGGAAAGGTTGATCCAGCTCCGTGTTTTCTCTGCCTGCATAAGAGTACGCAGATCCACGGGGGTCTTGGGCTGTACACAGATACTGGTCCCGAAGATTCTGTGCCAGTTGAGTCGTGTTGCCGGGAAAAGCGTGCATGGCTCGCTGGAAATGTTTTTGTGCTTCGGTTCGTGTTTGGGTTGGGTCGATTAGGGCTCGAAAGAGACACCACGTGTTTCGGCTGGACATTTGTCGCGCGGCCGTGTTGCATCTATCTACCCAGATGGAGTCGGCGAGTTGGGCCGCGTACTCTGCCGCTTTCTGGGTAAGCTCGGCAATTCGAGCTTTAGGCTTTCTATTGTGTTTTTGTCGTCGCCAACGGCGGACGAGGCTGCGACGGGCTTCCCAGAGGTGTAGAAGGTGGTTATCCACGTCCGTGACCGCCTCTGAGAGCTGGATGTGTGTTTCATGCGAGGAACGGTGTGCCAGCAGCTGTTGGGACCATGCTGTGTAGCCTTGCGCGGAAATGGGTGTATTATCAAGTGAGTTAAAATTTTTCCTGCATTTCGTCCAATCTGGGTTACGGGCTTGTGTTCTGGGACGCTTGAGGGGGCGTGTGCGTAGTGTAGTGTTAATGATGCAGTGGTCGCTACCGAGGGTCTCCTCGGTGTTGAGCCAGTCTGCGTGTTGTATGTTGCGAGTGAAGGTTAAGTCCGGACACGTATCCCGTGTCACGGAATTTCCTAGCCGGGTTGGGTGGACAGGGTCCGTGTGGAGGGTGAGGCCCAACGTGGACGCAAGCTCCGCCAGCTTACGCCCGCGTGACTCCTCCTTGCGATACCCCCATTGCTGACTGGGAGTGTTAAAGTCGCCCACAATAAGCAGGGGATCGCGGCCCGCTACTCTTAGCGCGCGGCTAAAGAGGTCCGCAAAAGTCACTCGCTTTAGTTTGGGAGAGCAGTACACGTTGAGTATATGCAACGGTGGGTCCCTGCGGCGGACTGGTAGGAGGGTCACCATTACATAAGAGTACTCTAGTGGGAGGTCGAGATCCACTAGATTTGCTGTGTAGTCTTTGTGGACAAGAAGACAAGACGCGGGATCCTGTTGGAACGTCGTGTAATTTGAAATTGTGGCGCCCAGGCCTGGCTCTTGGAGGGCAACCACGGCTGGTAAGGACTCGAAATTTTCAAGGTAGAGGCGGAAATTGGCCCGCTTAGTGCGGTCCTTAAAGCCTCTACAGTTCCACTGTGTTATTGAAGTTGACATGGCCGAATTGGAGATGGCGGAATTCCTTTGATTAAGGTGTCTCGCCATGATTAAAATTCTTGGGGGGGAGGAGGAGGGATTGGCTGCCTCAGAGCCAGCTACTTGCGCCATCAAGGGGGTGATGACGGAAGGAGCGGGGCAGTTGTCCTCATTGTCCGAATCAATAATCAGACGGGTGAATTTTGAAGGGCGGGATACGTCCCTAATGGGTCCCGTCCGACGGAGGAGGCGGGGGTTGTCCGAGATGTGTTTTGAGACCACCGCGGGGACGGCAGATTTGACCTTTGTCAAGATCTGGTCCATGGCGGTCTCGATCATATATCGCAATTTAGAGGTTAAGCGCTCCTCCATCGCAGAGATGGCTGTCACGAGGGCAGGCGAGATCTCCGCGTCGCTCTCCATTGCGTCCGAGTTCTGCGGGCTCGGTGCGGCGGACGCCAATTTTGATTCTAAATTTTGAATTTTGTTGAGCAAAAGCTCATTGTGTGCCCGGAGCACGTCTATCTGTTTTTTGTATTCCGCGTCGAGTGCGGAGACGGTTACGGGGGAGGGTGAGGGATGGGAGGAAGAGGAGGCGATCTCAGCCCAGCTACTCACCTGTTTGTGGTGTTGAGGCGCTGATGCCCGGGCGTCGGCAGCGCCAATTGTCTTGAGGGCCGGGAAGTGGCCAGTGTCTCTGCCGCTGGGCGGTGGAGGCGCCGTCTTCTTCCCGGGCGCTGGTTTCACCGACGGTGAAGAAGGTGACGATGTCTTGTGGTCGGTGCCGTGAGCACCACGCGGCGTTCCGCCACCGGCACCTGGTTTTGAATGACTTGGCTGCTTGCCAGGTCGCTGGTTTTTTGGCACCTCTGGGCGCTTAGCCTTGGGGCCATGCACCTTGTGCTGCCGGAATTTTCCCGTGCAGTCGCGGGAGTTGGTAGCGTGGGCTTGCCCACAGACTGCACAGGACAGACTGCATTCATGCTGCGCCTTGACTCCGTCGACGGTCGGCGCCGTTTGGCCACACAGGCCGCACTTTTCATCCGGGCAGGGGCAGGTGTCTGCTCGGTGGCCCACAATGCCGCACCGCACGCAGGCCGGAATGGTTCTCTTGTACGGACGCACAAGGGTCACCTCAGAGTTGTAATGCACATATCGCGGCACCACTTTTCTCACGAAGGTGAGCGACGCGATGTCGGATTTGCCAAGCTTGCGGATATCGGCAAGCTCTCCAGCACGCCACTGGATCTTGTTTTGGAGGGACTCACTGGTCTCGTGCTTGGCCACGGTGATGACGCCGCGGCACACGTCTCCAGTGAGTTTCAACTGGCCGTACATGGAGAGCTGGCCCTTCGGTGATGTTAGTTGAAAATTACGCAGAAGCTTGTCCGCGACGTGCGGCTCTCTGGTGCCTGCGACGATAAGGTTTTGCTCCCATGTGGGGAGCAGGCTGAGGGATGCTGCGGCCTTGGCGCCCAGGTAGTCCGCGAACGCTGCTCCCAGCTCGCCATGTTGGTAGACATCCCTGAGAGCGACGGTCACCCGGGGCTTCAGGATGATGACGATGTCTTCTGGATGAAGACGCGGCAGTGGCTTTGGTTTCCAAGAGGGTCCGGTCTTGGACTGGGCCCCTCCGTGAAGCGCTGCAGCGCGCGCAGCAGCGCTGTGCCGTATTGAGCGGCCTGCCGACGTGGCGTCCGCTTTCTTGGAGGCGGCGTCCCGCTTGCGGGAGCGGCGTTCCACTAGTTAGAAGAGCCTGGGGTTCTCGATGGGCGCAGAATCCGGACTCTCAGGCGTTGGAGATGAAGGAACCTCGGACCAGGCGATGGCGTCCGGGTCGTAGCCGCGTTGTACTTTTTGGGCAGCCATCTTGACACGGGTGGGTGACTCACTCACGGCTGAGCGTCGGCGTAGGCGTTAGGCCTACCGCCGTCGCCACGAAACGCAAGTGAGGATCGGCCCTAAAATGCGTAAATGTTGCCCCACCTGTGTGTGAGTGGTGTCCACAGGTAGCTGTCGACTTCGCGAACACAGACGCGGCTGTGTTGACGGGGTTCCGGCCGAGGAACCGTGGCTCCAGCCAAAAGTTGGTGGAGACGATGCGCTGTATGTCCACTCGCTTCGCGCGCTCACAGCGCCACCCTTTATATGAGGAGACACCCCCGCCCAACGCTGCCTGAAACGGGCCATAAATTTAACACGTCACCATACAGAACATAATTGGCTTTTGGGGAAAGGAAATGGCGCAGTATCTGTCTCATATATCGTTGGACATCTGAACCGCGCCGTAAGAGAAGGGATAAAGGAGGGAGTGAAAGAAGAAAGGAAGAAGAGGTGCCGTAGTGGAGGGCTCTGGAATAATTTCGACCACCTGGGGATCTTTAACGTGCACTGACATCGCCCAGCACACGGGCGCCTTAGCGTTTTTCCTCCATAAAAACGCAACCCCCGCGGTCGGGTTCGAACATGGGAACTCCGGCTCAGTAGTCGAGCACCCAAACCACTGAGCCACCTCGGCGGGGTAACCATACAGAACCCCATCTTCCATTTCGAGGAAAAGGTTGTAAGGAAAGGAAAGGTCACGGTAAATGTATCACTCTCAGTGAACACTGGAACCGTGCCGGGAGGGAAAGGATGAGGTGGGGAAAATAGGAAGAAAAGTGAGAAAGGAGCGCCAGCAATAGTCATCAGACAAGCGCATATAGCAACGTTCACCGTGCATTTTATTTCGCCGTAACCTCCTTCCCCTCGCAACTGATAGCGCGCTGGGGGCCGGAGTGTGCTGTTGGGACCTGGGAACTAGAATGACCGATCAGTCTGGAAACCATCGCATAATCCCCGGCTCAGCTATGCTCACTGCAGGGCAAAAGACTCTTACATACATTTAGAATTAACACTGTTCTGTGCCAGCTGCGGCCACTCTATCTCCGCAAGCTTCCCCATTCCATCTGCTCACCTGACACTGCATGCCACGCTACCCCAAGGGACCATCGGTAGTTGCAACCCGCATTAATGCCCAGCCCATGTCGTTTTCTTCTTCTTGATTTCGACTAACGTATCGTTCACTGACGTTTATTCCCTGATCATTCCACCCTCTTTCTGACCCTTAATGTTACACCTTCCATTTTCGTTCCCATAACTCGCTGCGCTGCCCATAATTTCATCTGAATCCTTTTCATTCGCCTCCACGTGGCTGTCCCACAGTGAGTACTGCTACTGGTAGGGGTACTGGATATTTGTACGTTGCTATACGTGAAACGTGAATATGTGCCAAATTCTTTCAATCCTAATTGTAGTTTCGCTCGTATCCGGTCCGGATCTAGGGTCAAAATTTGTGTCAGATGTACTCCCTTACCACTTCGAATACCTCGGCGCCTATCGTGAATTGTGAATTGCTGGCCCTCTCCCAGATTGTTGAACATGACTTTAGTCTTCTTCATACTAATTCCTTTCTCCCACCGTCCCGCTTTGAGTGTTCAAGCCTTGAATTATGCGCCGCATTTCCTCCCTTGCGTTACTCAGCAGGACAATGTCATCCGCAAATCAGATATTACTGAGGTTCACGAGGGTGTTGTTGCGGGCTAGTTTGTTTAACATTGCTTAAAAGGGAACAGCGCAAACACGGGTCGAGTGCGTCCCTTTCATCGTCCTGTGTTTGCGCTGTTCCCTTCTCTTCAATTACTGATGTGTTCTCATAAAAGTTTATTTCCGGCTCTTCCCAATCCAGCCTTCTGAATACCTCTTGCAAACACGCCGTGAACAGCCGCGTGCATAGATTGTGTCTCCATGCCTAACACTGCGCATAGCCGAGAAATGACTCCTTTTTGAACCCGACCGCGGCGGACGCGTTTCGATAGAGGTGAAACACGCCTGGACACATTTCTCATTGTGTAAATAGTGTGTACATGTTACTTCTCCCCCTATCCTCTCTTCCTGTCCCCTCACCTCTTTCATTTAATTTCTCTATTCTGCCTGCTATCCTTTATTTCCGCTGCCCCAGCTCAGGTGCTTGAGTATCGATGGCAGATGCCGGGGCTAGCAAAGATCTTTTCCTTCCTTTTTACTATTATTTTAATAAAAAAACCACTACCACCACCATAGAGGCGAAACGCAAAAGGCGCCCGTGTGCTGTGCGATCCCTAGGTGGTCGAAATTATTCCGGAGCCCTCCACTACGGCACCTCTTCTTCCTTTCTTCTTTCACTCCCTCCTTTATCCTTTCCCTTACGGCGCGGTTAAGGTGTCCAACGATATATGAGACAGATACTGCGCCATTTCCTTTCCCCAAAAAACCAATTATTATTATTATGTGCTGTGCGATGTCAAAGAATGTTAAAGATCCCCAAGTGGTCGAAATTATTCCGGAGCCCTCCACGACTGCACCTCTATCTTCTCTCAGTCCCTCCTTTATACCTTCCTTACGGCGCGGTTCGGGTGTCCTCCGAGATGTGTGAGACAGTTACTGCGCTATTTCCTTTCCTCAAAACCATTTTTTTTCCAGCGCGCCTCTCTCTCTTCCTTTCTCTTTCTTCCTTCTCGCTCTTCATTCCCTTCATATCCCTTCTCCTTGCCGCCCGATATTAAAGTGGCAGCCCTGAGCTCGGCAGTTACGTTGCCCCAGCCGGCTTGTTTCTTTTTATTTTTACAATAACAAATATTGCCAACACCAACACCATGGCATGGTTCCCATGGCAGTTATGCGTTGGAAATTTACATCTTTAGAGGCCGGCGGCAAGTGATGCTTCAAAGGCTGCAGGGTGCTTCAATGCTTCGATACCTACACCGCCGCGGTGACACCCTTTGTTCGATCGGGAGACACCATTCTGAGTCACAAGGATTGCACACACCCCTGGTATGAACACTCGAAGCTTCTAAATTTCTGCCTGAAATAAGATTTTATGCTTAGAAGCAGTGTCGAACGGGCTTGGCCCGGAAAGCCGAAAATACTGTATTCTGAAATGATACTGTGGAGTCGCTATGTTGAGTTTCTGCCGCAGAATAGCGTAAGAGTCTCCACTTTGAACGCCGACGCTGAACACCGAGTATCTAAGGCAACCAATGGACGCCGCCTGCGCAACGCCATTCGTTATCCGTGCGCTAATCTACTTTCTAGAGAGCCGCGCGTCCAGCTGCAAAGTACATACGTGCCACAAGCAAGTGCCCGTGCTGTTGCTGCGATGGCCAGGCGGTTATCCAGTGCGCCAGTTTTGCACTAAGAAAAAATCTGAGGGAGGAATGCGAAAGCATGTGTTTTGAGGAAAGGGCGCAGTAGCTCTCAGATCTCAACATCTCGCTGGACACCTTACCGCGCCATAAAGCATGCAAATGAAGGGGTGCGTATGTCATTGGTACGAACCCCTGACTTTAGCTAGCCTCCAACTTGACTAATACCTGTAAGCGATGTGCAAAGAGAAATGTTATGACACCACCCAGAAGGCTGTAAAACGAACGGTTGATCAGAATTTTGGTGCATGTAGTCGGGAATACTGTCACCACATTGCAGTCCACCAGTGATGATATAGCGGGGATTTCATCTGCTAATGCGATATCGTTTGTTCAGTACACCACCAATTCTTCAGAATCGTTTCGACGAACGCGGTTTTGCGCCGCGCGTCGCTTTCCATCTTAAAAATAGTGATGATGTTACCGTTTTTGAATTTGTAAAACTCTACTAATTCATTTATTAACCGCGTTTACTAATTAACGGTGTGACATCATTATTCATCATGGTACATAACACCATTAATTTATTACTCGTTATCACTAAACTTTTACACATAAATGTGTGGACACATTTCGCGGGCAACTGAGCCATATAAAGCTTTCGCAGGAACCCTTTACTGCACGAATTTTTGTTTCATCATAAAATTATTTCAGGAGACGTAGGCTGCCGAAAGAATCCCCATGTGCACACGGAAAATTGATTCAGTGGTTTCTTTCAGTTTTTAATAACCCAAAAGAGGTATGTTGCATACTTGCAACAACATGCAGTAAAATAAAGCACATTACAAAATGAACACCGCTGTTGATTATTATGAACTACAAATAATGAGTATTGAATATGACACAGCAAAAGCGTCATTCAGCCGTGTTGTTCAAAAGAAAACAATTGCTCTTTGTCGATGAGAGGCAAGTACCACATTTCGAGCAGTAGCTCACAAAGATTCCTGTGCATTTGGGAAACTTGCAAAGCTGCCTCTTCTGGCTCCAAAAGACCAAGTGACCAACCTGAAAACAGAAATACAATACCTCTTCTAGCTTGGCACCCTGTGGTGGAGTGGGTGCTTGATGGGCCATGTTCAGAAGAGATAATCTACGAACATGAGATTTATGCTTAAGTTCATGGAGTTTACCGTCCCAAAGCAACTCAGGCTATGAGGAACGCCGTAGTGAAGGGCTCCGGATAATTTCCATCACCTGGGGTTATTTAACATGCACTGATATCGCACAGAACGAAGATCTTTATAATTTTACATCCATCAGATTTATGATAGCATCACCAAACCGTATAAGAGCAGCCCAGCGCGTTCAAGCGAAGCAACCACCACACAAAACCGAAGCAAACGCGGGTTCCAAAAGGAAATAACAAATAACTCTATTTTTGGGTCCTTAGGCCTTCGGAGAAAAGTATCTTGATATGATCGATGGCTGGGAGGGATGAATTTGTTTGCTTTGGTCTCAAAAATATTCAAGTGGCAGTACGATGCGGTATGTTTACGTCTTTCTTCCTCTGCTGTGTTTTTTAGCTCTGGTTTCTTCGAACTCTTGATGAGCGCTCCTCCTGTTCGAGAGAGCAGCTGCTAAAGCCCCACGCAAATTATTCACGGCATGCAGCTGTCGTGGTAATCACCGCGCCTGTTTTAGCGCTTTCGGTAGACATCCTTGTTAATACAGGCCAAACTAAGAAATTGGAAGATTCTTCGGTCAGCAGACAAGAACCCAGCAGCTAGCACGAGGCTGTTCGAATCTATGCCGGTAACATTGTCGTGAACGTATACCTTCGCAATCTAAGGCATGACCATCAGTCCAGCTTGTTTAACACGTAGACAGCAGAGCCGACAGAAAACAAAAACAGCCGCTCTTTTTCGCTCACGAACTTACCTGAAAACTCAGAATTTTTAAGTTTGTTTCATTTTGCTTGTGGCTTTATCCCTGCATTTCAGCAGAGCGGTCGTCATGTCAAAGACAGGACAGCTTCAATGTCTTGAAAGAACAACGCGAAAAGGACGGTACAACTTAGAAAGAACACATAATGAAGGGACAGGCGCTGACAGGACAGCATTCAAAGTCTTCGCAGTGCACGCCAAGGTCCTCCAGGCACATGCTTGACATTATACTGATGTTTTTTAAGGGGATGCTGAGGAGGAACTGAAGTCGGCTTGTGCTGATAGATTACCACATTCTAACGGCTGAGTAAAACCTTTCTCTAAAAACAGAATTTTTTTAAGCTGGAAAGCGCAAAAACAAGACAAAATACAGGCACTGACTAGTGACCAATCTCACAAGCAATGCGCAATTATAGCAATGTTTTTTTTTTTGCTTCCGGATATCTAAGGCTGTCGCAGCGCTATTCACTTCCAGTCTTCGATCACTGAGTGGTTTTCATCACTGCATTCGACGAAAATTTATCTGGTCAGGCACATAAGTCAATTTTTTTTCCAGTCGCTGACCAAGTCACACAACGATGAAAGATGTTCCGGAACACGTACGGGTTCCTTGCTCACAATGAGGCGGACAAAGCAAGTAGGCGCATTTCAGGCGGAAATTTTGTGACGTAATGACTGGTAATAGATTATCGGTATGCTTCCTGCAGTGCGGTTCATGGTACCGGTTGTCGATTGGATGAACGATGATTCAAGGAGAAGCTGCGTTGTCAGGTTCCGTTCTTTGGCTAAAATTGTAGAGAGCGTCTCCTATATAAGTGACGTGTTTAAGAACCAAAATGAGCCACCAGAGTGGCTTTCAGTAATAGACGACCTTGGACCGCTAAAACTCTTTTGATCGTCCGGCGTGAGAGAAGCAGATTTCCGCTCGCGCCTTTTACTTGTCAAGTGATGTAGACGCAGTACATATGTACGGATGTTTTGTTACGTTCACAGAAGGTAATAAAACAAAAATTTGACAAGACACTTAAGATCCGCCTTAAGGCTATGACGCCATACTTTTGTAGGTAAGGCTTTCCATTCTGAACAGTATGACACCTTTGAACCATTTTTCTTTTTTTTTTTCAATTGTTCCCATTAACTAATTGATCTGGTCTGTGTTATTGATGACGTAAAGAAAATTAAACAAAAGATAGAAGTTGTGGAAAAAGAGCGTTATCGCGGTGTGTTGGTGCGTGCAAAAGCTGAAGAGGCGGTTTTCAGTGAAGAACCAACAAAACGAGCCTTGCTCATGGAAAAAACCCGGGCTGAGCGCAATCGGGTTGATAAGATTGAATGGGGAGGTGTCATAGCAAGCCGATTTAATTCACTAACGTGGACTACAAATTATTTATGAAGGTCTTAGCAAGGTGGTTACAAAGGGTAATGAATATGATAGTAGGTGCTCATCACACGTGTGGCATCGAAGGCCGTTCTATTATGTCTAATATTCTTCAAGCAAGATGTCTGCTTGAGAGTTTTAATATTACAGACAGTCGTGTTGCTATTCTTCAGTTAGACCTGGAAAAGGCATTTGACTTCGTGGAACATGAACTTTTGTTTTTAATTTTAGATCAGGTGAACGTTTGATTGGCCATCAGGAAGGGAGTGGCCATGGCGTACTGCAACTGCGCAAATAGACTAATAATAAATAAGAGTTTGGTGTGCCAGGGCTGCTCCCTCCGCCTTCTTTGGTTTGGTGTATACATAGAAGCCCTGTGTTTGAGCATAATACAGATTGACGGTATTCATAATTTTAGGTTACAAGCGACAGAACTTAGGTTGCTGGCTTATGCGGTCGACGTAGCCGTTTTCGTGGTTGATTAGAGCATAAAAAAGCCATCGATTGTGTTCGGCAATTTAGCCAATCGACAGGAAGACGAGTAAATTTTGGAAAATGTGTTTGCATCTGGTATGGTGAATGGCCAGCGACTCCAGTTAACTTTGCGAATGTGTCCTGGGTGACGACCTCGATGAAGTGTTAGGGGTCCCACTGGAGTGTTATCAAGACAGATAACCGTATTGCAAAAGCCAATTGGAAGACACACGTGCAAAAGCTGACTGTGGAGAGGGACTCAGTTATGGACTTTCGAGAGGGCTACAGTGTGCAACTTATTCTTCATCAGCAAGCTGTGCTATGTGATGTAGGTACTGCACTGTTCACGAACCAACGTGCAGAAACTGCAGCGCATTTTTTCATTGTTTGTCTGGGCCTCGAGGTGGGAACGATGCAGAGGCACAAATTTGTTTAGAAGTGTAAAAGATGGAGGCCTAGACCTGAGCCATCTGTTCTTGCGCCAAATCATGAGAAGGTTTTTATTTTTTCGTGCCGTGAGTGATCCCTTCTTGCGTACAATCTGGCAAGTAAGGCTGGGCCGTACGTTACCAGAATCGACTGCGGGAACAGGTAACTTTCAATGTCGGATTTATGGATACAGCAGAGAAGTGGTAATGAGTGTTAGATTTTTAGCTGCTCGTTTTTCGCAGCTGTACCTCTCTACTGTGAAAAAGAAAACACTCTATCGGGATTTACGTGATGTTGTTCTGCCTGAACGATTGTACAGGACCATGTACCGTGGAGGCCAGGGCGGTAATGTGTTGAAGCGGGTGAAGAAAATACAGGTACCACCGGGCGCTAAATGTTTCTTTTTTAAGTTACACATACAAACACTGGCCGTGAAAGCATCTATAATAATTGGTTTTTTTTTGGGGGGGGGGGGAAAGGAAATGGCGCAATATCTGTCTCATATATCTTTGGACACCTGAACCACGCCGTAAGGAAAGGAATAAAGGAGGGAGTGAAAGAAGAAAGGAAGAATAGGTGCCGTAGTGGAGGGCTCCGGAATAATTTCGACCACCTGGGGATCTTTAACGTGCACTGACATCTCACAGCACACGGGCGCCTTAGCGTTTTTCCTCCATAAAAACGCAGCCGCCGCGGTTGGGTTCGAACCCGGGAACTCCGGATCAGTAGTCTATAGAGAAAAAGAGAATGTTCCTGCCTTGGGGCTCAGATTGTTCGATTTGCAAGAAGCCAGAGACAATCAATCATGTATTCTTGCACTGCTGGGAAGGCGTCTACAACTGGGATGTCTTGCAAAGAACGCTCAAGAAAGACTTGCTTGTAGACACATATAGAATACGGTATCTCCCTCTACAAAACGAAGAGGGCGTACCAATTATGACACATTTCTGCTTTTGGGTCTCCACGCTATTTGGCGCTCGCGAATGGCTCGATACTACTGTGAACCGGATGCGAGGCGTGCCCGAATTTACTTTCGTGAGAGTGTGCACTCGTTTATTGAAATACAAAAAACGGCCGATTAAGTTCCTGAATGGCTCTCGAGGGTAGAGCCCTTGGTGTCCCTGAGGGACATTTAAAATGACGAAGCCAGCAGCAGCGGCTGGTTGAGTGTCAGATTCCCCTTGAAAGAGGTATCATGTAAATTTTTTTATATACTCTGTCGAAGCCCGGCAATAAAAAGAAAAGAAGTCGCATGGTGTAATGGTTAGCACTCTGAACTCTAAATCCAGCGATCTGAGTTCAAATGTCGATGAGACCTGCGCTTTTTTTCTTTTTTTCTTTTTCTCACTTAAAATGCCTTGGACATTTATTGTGCACCAGCTTGCACCGCTTCCCCTCGTTTTGGCGTGGTCTAGTGGCTAGGATACCTGGCTTTCACCTAGGCGGTCAGGGCTCGATTCCCGGCGTCGGAAGGTGCGGTCTCATGGTGTAGTGGATGATTCAGCTCCCGGCCACGCGTGTGAACGGACGTTCAATGGCGGGCTCCGCAGGAGCGGCTTCGGCGGCCATGTCTAGCCGCGGTAACAGGACTGCGGAAAAGGAAACTGAATACCAGATTGTTCTACCAGGTTTCCCTACAGGGCGTTTCGTTTTAAATACAGTTCTTTTTTTGCATGCTGATATCGCGGCCCGTCCGTACCGTGTGGAAGATTTCCGCGACGCGCTGGCGGATCATTCGCTGCTCCCGGACGTTCTCGCCCTGGGGGCGTATCGCATGAGTCACGTCAGGGCCATCACTTTAAACGATGCCGAGGCGGTAAAGCGGATTACAGACATCGGCGAGCTATTTGTGCAAACGCGTCGCTGCCTGGTGACTGACCCGGCGAATCAGGAAGTGCGCCTGAAGCTGCACTGGCTCCTACACAGTGTGCCCGACGAAGAGGTGCGAGCAGCCTTCGCACCGTATGGAAAAATTTCGAAAACTCCCGGGAGCGCTGGCGGGTACATGGCATGACAGAAAAGGGCTCAACGACACGGTTTCTCACCCTAAAGATGAAAGCCGGCGTGAAACTCGACGACCTGCCACACCAGCTGAACGTCGGCGGTGAGTTGCCCTTGTCGTCGTTCCTGGCAGGCCTCCGTTGTGCCTCCGCTGTCGACGTACCGGCCACATCCGTAAAGAGTGCCGGGTTCCACGTTGTGGAGTTTGTCGACGGTTCGGCCACGAAGATGGCCAGTGTGCACTCACTTACGCGAGCATTGCTGGACCCGGGACAAGTGAGGACTCATCTGAGCTTCTAATTGACGAGGCGGATGCAGAGGAAGCAGCTGGTCCTGCAGGGCTGAAAGTGAAACAGGATGCGCCTTCCTTGACGATTCCAACGAAGCAGAAAGTTACGGCAGCCAGCGATGATAAGGCTAGTGAGAAAGTCGTGGATGCTCCCTCTGAAGACGATAATGATTCACAGAAAGAAATGACGAAATTTGCGTCGGAACACCTGAAGGCGGGGAGTCTCCGAGGACTGGCGCCATGGACGTCAGGCAGGAAACGGCGGCCTCAATGGCTGGGAAACGCCCACATGAAGAGAGCGTCGGTAAAAGGAGCAGTCTGGCGATGGCAGCGGTGAGCCGCCGCCGAAAACACCTGGGATAAGACGTTCAACGTTAAATCCGCGGCCGAATTTATCGGCTGAAACACAGCAGGCGGGGAAACCGCCTGCGTAGTTGTGTGGTGCTCTGGAAGATCTGTGTGTCAATTTTCAGCTGACTAACGTCAAGCGGTCTTAACATCCAAGCTGGGAATGTGCGCGAAATGGGTTGCAGTGGCTGGACATGCTTGCGAATGTATCATCGCGGTTCGCTTGGAGGATGTGTGCGCTCCGGATCTTCAAACGTGGAAGGCTACGTGAGTGCGAAGGTGGGCAAGTACGTCTACTGGTGACGCTTTTAACGCATGGCGCATAGCAAAAGACACAACTTCGCGTAGCTACTTTGGATGTCAGAGGGCTAGGAGCTAGAAGGCGACAATGCCAGCTTAATCGGCTACATTTGGATAACAATATAGATATAGTAGCTTTGCAAGAGTCAAAGATAAACTCAAGAGGATACGAACGCATGGTGTCTTCTTTTCAAAAATACAATAATGTGTGTGTATGTCATTCCGTTGGTGCATCGGGTGGATGCTTGCTACTTATTCGTAATTCGTTAGGAATAAGCGCCGAGTCAGTGTTCGCCTGTCAAAGCGGTCGTCTTTTGGTAACTAATTTCACTTTCTCGAATTTATGCTGGCGTGTTGTATGTTTGTATGCTCTTAATTTAGAAAGCGAGCGTCAACTGTTTTTTTTGAGGCTCTTGAGCCATGGTTGCAGAGCGACACGATTTTGCTTGTACTCGGTGACAACAACTGTGTGTGCACAGCTGTCGACAGAGGGAAATGCAGATCGCGAAGAGACAAAAGCTCCGAACTCCTGAAGACATTAGTGCATCATTACGGTCTTGAGGATGTTGGCAGCGTGTTCTCCGCTGGAAACCAGCCAGAATTCACGCACTTTCAGCGGGATAGTCACACTAGACTCGACAGGATATACGTAGCAGTCGATCATGTGCCCCTCTGCTCTGCGTACACTGTGAAACCTGTGTCTTTCAGTGACCACTGCCTAGTGAGTGCGACTTTTGGGATGAAAAAAAAATCCAGCTTCAACTGGCATCTATGGAAACTGAACGAAAAAATTCTTGCCGATGAGGAGTTTCTTTCGGAAGTTACAACCGAGATTAAAAAGCGGCTTTCTGCGTACCCAACCAGTTTTGCAGCTGAATGGGATGGCTTCAAAAAATGGGTGAAGATAAAAGAAATAGAAAAAAGTGCTGTGATTCGTTACAAAGGGAAAGAAAAACAAAGAGAACTGAATGCACAACTTGAGAGTTTACGGTGCATGGAAAGTATTGAGCCGGGAAACTTTGCTACGGAAATACAGGACTCGAAAAGTCAGCTCGGAAGAATAGATACCGTCAGGTACACAGCGGCTGTGATACGGTCAAGGTCTGAAAAATTGTGGGCCGTCGAAGCGCCGACAAAGAGAGCGCTATCAGACGAAAAAAGATACGCTTTCCAGAAAGAAATTCGAAGCCTCAGATATGAACGCCGTATCGCGGGAGATGCCAATGAAATTCAACGCGCTGTAGAAGACCACTTCAAACAGCTGCTTAGCATTAAGCTTGAGACTGTAGACGGCTTTCAGCGGGGTTTTTTAAATCTGGTTAAAAGACCAGATGACGAAACTAAAGAGCGTCTAAAATTGCCTATTTCTTTGCAAGAGATAGAAAACACAATTGAGGACCTACCATCTGGGAAAGCTCCTGGGCCGGACGGATTAAATGCTGCTTTCTTTCAAACGTTCAAACAACATGTGGCCCAGTTTTTGCTCCATGTGGTTACGGAAGCCTATGAATGAAAAAAGTTCCGTTGGCCTTTTTTACCTCCCACATAGTTTTAATCCCCAAGACTGATGACACAGAGAAACGAATGTTGGTTGGGTCATATCGACCGATTGATCTCCCCAAGGTGGACTATAAAGTGTACATGAAGATTTTAGCAAAAAGAATGCAGACCGTAGTCACCAAAATGGTTGGGCCTCATCAGACATGTGGCATCAAAGGTCGCAGCATCGCCACAAATACGCATCTTGCAAGAACCATATTAGAATGTGTTGACGTGGTTGATGGTCAGATAGCTATGATGCAGTTAGAGTTGGCGAAGGCCTTTGACCGGGTTTCCCATGAAATTCTTTTTGCTTTGCTCGGTCACTGTAACCTTGGTAGAGTGATAGAGGAGGGAGTTAAAATGGCTTACACAAACTGCAAGAACAGAATTATAGTTAATGGAGATCTCACTGATAGCATCGCAGTACGTTCATCGGTTAGGCATGGCTGCCCGCTTTTCACCCCTGATTTTTGCAATTTATTTAGAACCACTTTGCTTATCGATCATAAACAACGACCACATTACGGGTTACAAGCTGCAGTCAGCACATATTAAAATGCTGGCGTATGCTGATGATATAGCAGTGTTTTGCTCAAATAGGGAGAGTATCTGGGAAGTGACGAGTGTCGTGCAAAGATTCTGTGATCAAACAGGATGTAAGATAAATTGGGAAAAGAGCTCTGGGTTTTGGCACCGTGAGTGGGACGCTGCAGCAGAATAATTATGTAGGCTGCGACGGTCCACCTTGCCAACACGGTACATAGGCGTGCCGTTAAATTGCTATCGGGATCCCAGTCTGAACTGCATAGAAGAAACTTCCAGAGCAAAAGAGAAAGCCGATGCGTGGCAAGGAAGACAACTATAAATGTTTTCTCGTGCTTTATTGGCAATGTTTTTCTGATTTCAAAGCTGTGGTACCTTATAAATGTATTGTGTGCATCGCGGAGAGCTATTCAAGAAATACACCACGTTTTTGCTGTTTTTATTTGGGCATCGACGTTGGAGAAAACCAGCGGAACGAATTTCTTTCGTACTGTCAAAAGCGGAGGGCTTGGACTGGCACACTTGTTTTGCGTCAAGTTGTTTCGCGATTTATATTCCTCCGTGATCAAAGTGATGCTTTTCTGAGAACGGTTATGCAAGTGTGCTTGCACAGGCTGCTGCCTGGAAGAATAGTGGCATGCGAAAACATGAAAGGTGCTGTGACTGGCTGCTTGCGCGAGGTTGTTCTGTCGTGCAAGATGTTGGATATACGTTTCTCCCCAGAGTACCTATGCAATGTCTCGAAGAAAAAAATTGAGCAAAGACCTGGTTAATGTGACGCTGCCAGAACCTTTGTACCGGCCACTTCACCGTCGAGGTCCTGGGCAAGATGTTTAAAGCGAGTTAATAGGATACCCGTTAGGTGAGGAGTTAAAACATTCTTTTTCAAACTCCATACCAATACGCTCCATGTTAAAACATGGCTGAATGATAAAGGGATCTTCGTGCCATGGACGACAAATTGTTTGTTGTGTAAAAAACCTGAAACGATCGAGGATGTTTTCTTAGAGTGCTGGGACCCTTTCTTTCTTTGGGATGTCCTCCGAAGAACGATTAAAAAAAGATCTTCCTTTACACCCTTATAAAATCCGATTCCTCTCAGTCGAAAATGAGGAAGTTTCCTATGATTTGATTATGCTTCTCGGCCTCCACGGTCCGTGGAAAGCGCGAATGCAGGTGCGACACGCAGATGGTAACTTTCGCTCTGCACGTGAAAACTTCATTGAGAGTGCGGTTTATCTACGCG
This sequence comes from Amblyomma americanum, assembly GCF_052857255.1. Lineage (NCBI taxonomy): Eukaryota > Metazoa > Arthropoda > Arachnida > Ixodida > Ixodidae > Amblyomma > Amblyomma americanum. The sequence goes on along the minus strand of NC_135497.1, from coordinate 222,160,854 downwards.
AAGCTTTCAGGGTGCAGCCTGACCCACCAGAGTGGGTTTCTGTGTTTGATGATTTGGTTATTTTGAAAAGATTTTAATTCCTCTGCACCTACTCAAGTGTAGCCGAGGTGCTTTTATTATTTGTTACTTGTGTTTCTCAAGGCAATAAAAAAATGCTCATGGTGTAATGGTTAGCATTCTGGACTATGAGTCCAGCGATCCGAGTTCAAATGTCGGTGAGACCTGCGCTTTGTTTTTTCTTTTTCCCACTTAAACTGCCTTGGACGTTTCTTGTGCACCCGCTTGCACCACTTCTCCTCTTTCCGGCTGGGTCTAGTGGCTAGGATATCTGGCTCTCTCCCAGGAGGCCCGGGTTCGATTCCAGTCGTCGGAAAGTGCGGTCTCATGGTGTAATGGTTAGCGCTGTGGAGTCTCAATCCAGCTATCCGAGTTCAAATCTCGGCGAGACCTGCTCTTTTTTTTCCTTTTTTTCTCTTTTTCCCACTCAAACTTAACAGAGTGTACAGAGGGGCTAATTGGTCAGACATATTATAAACAAAAACATAGCATATGGACGGGACGAAAAAGGGCGAAGACAGGACGGTTGCTGCACTTACGACTGAAATGCGACAGTAAACCACACCCCATCCCAGAGCAACAACACGCATGCGCATAACATAAAACATGGTAAAAACAAACTCATAATCTTAAAACGTGTGGAAAATGATAAAAAGAGAGAAAAGAGAAAGAGCGATAGATAATATAAGGTGCTAAGAAAGCTCAAGTGCGTTTTAAAAACTTCGATTCCTTCTCAATCAGAAACACAGATGGGGTACTAATGCACGTGGCTTCACTACATATCGAAATTTCCTGGGCTTCCAAGATTTCCCTAGCCAATTATGTTTTACCACGCCCTACAATCTTAGTACGATTAATCAGAGGAAAACAACCATTGGACTTCTTGCAATACACTGGCACGTGTTCCCCAGTTTGTTGGCGAAGTGAAGAGACATGTTCACCCAGCCTCACGTTTAGACACCTGCCCGTCTGCCCCACGTACACAGACCCACATCGGAGAGGGAACTGATAAACAGTATCTGTTGTGCATGAGACGTACGGTTTTCTATGTTTTGTGCCACAGCGTGGTTCTCTTTCCCTCTCTCGATCTGCTAAAGCACATAGCATTGCCAGATTGAGGGGCGTAGAAAACACGACGTCAACCCCAAATTTCGCTGGCACTCTCTTCAAGTTGTGGGAGAGCTTGTGTACATATGGCATAACCTCAAACTTCCGATTCTTTTGCTCACCTGATGTGATATGTCGTGACAGGAGCTCTTGTTTTTATTTTAGCAGTTTCTTTCTGAGAGCATCTGCAACTGCCACAAGAACATCGGAAGGGAAGCCTGCTTCCTTAAGTCTCTCGACCAGAATGTCAAAACTTTTTCCCACTCTGTGAGGGCATGACTTTAGAAGTGCTGACATAAAACATGTAGTTGCTATGCCTCGCTTTATGAGCTTCGAATGGGAAGAGTCGTAAGGCAGAAGCGCTTTTTTGGATCGAGGTTTGTAAAGCCAGCAAATTTTCCCACCAGTATCAAAATACAGGTGAATATCTAAAAACTGAATGAACCCACTCAAACTGCCTTGGACGTTTCTTGCGCATCCGCTTGCACCGCTTCTCTTCATTCCGGCGTGGTCTAGTGACTTGGATACCTGGCTCTCACCCAGGAGGCCCGGGTTCGATTCCCGGCGTCGGAAGGTGCGGTCTCATGGCGTAATGGATTCCACTTCCGGCCACCGAGCGTGACGGACGTGTAATGACTGGCTCCGTCAGAGCGGCTACAGCGGCGATGTCTGGCCGCGGAAACAGGGATTTCGCATCGAGCAACGATTACCAGGTCGTACTTCCTAGTCTGCCAACAGGGCGTTTTGTTTTGAATACTGTTTTTCTGCACGGGGACATCAGTGTGCGCCCTTACAGAGTGGAAAATTTTCGAGATGCGCTCGTTCCGCTGTCGCTCCTGCCGGAAGTTATCGCCCTAGGTGCTTATCGCATGAGCGATGTGTGGGCGGTAACCTTTAAGGACGCTGAGGCTGTGAAGAAGGTTGTAAACGTCGGCGAGCTCAAAGTGAAGGGTGCCCGATGCCTGGTGATCGACCCCGCCAACCATGATGTTCGAATGAAACTGCACTGGCTGCTACACAGCTTACCGGAAGAAGACGTGCGGCTTGCTTTCGCGCCGTTTGGGAAGGTGACCGACGTCTCAAGAGAGCGATGGCGCGCACAAGGCGTGTCTGACAAGGGCTACGAGGCTGGTGACCCTTAAATTAAACGCCGGCGTGAAGGTGGACGACCTGCCCCACCAGGTGAGCGTAGCCGGAGAGCTGCCGCTTGTGGTCGTGTCAGGCAGGCCTGCGCTGCCGCGGCACAGGGCATATTCGGCGAGATTGTCGGATTCCACGGTGCGCAGCTTGCCGTCGCTTCGGCCATGAGGAGCGCCAGTGCGCTCGGACGTACGCCAGCGTCGCAGGGCCCGTGAACAGTGAGGACACGTCTTCACTCCTCATGGAAGAGGCAGATGCAGACGATGCATCGAAAGAAGCGAGTGTTCCAGTAGCGCAGTCGTCTACGTCTACCGTTTCTCAAGCCGAACAGTTAGTGGCACTTCCCAGTAATGGAGCAACGCTTGGACAGCCGGCGGGACCTGCAGCACAAGCGGACGTTGCGCCAAAAGATGAGGCTGCAGCGCGAAAGGAATCTACACTGAGTGTCACCCATCCTGATGCTGAGCCCATGGACGTTCCCCCGACTGCGACCAGCCTTATGGCCGGAAAGCGTTCACATGAGGACGGCGCAGGCATTGAGACACAGCAGGACCTCAAAGATGGAGACGAGCCTCCTCCTAAAAGCCAGGTATGAGGCGAGCGAGCTTTAAACCTCGGCCGAACATTCCGGTCGACTCACGGCAGGCGGGGAAACCGCCTCCGTAGCTTTGTCCTGTTAAGCCCGCTTTAGTGTTTGTGGGGTCGCGGTGCTTGGTGTGAGGGCAGACACTACAAGATATTGTCCCTTTTCTTTCCAAATGGCGATTCATTTTTCAGAAGCACTGCGTGTAGCGACTTTAAACGTGCGAGGCCTCGGAGCAAGAAGGCGACAGAGTCAGCTTAGTCGCCTTTTCTTAAAAAATGAGCTACACGTAATAGCCATTCCAGAAACGAAAATTGAGAGCCAAGAAGCGACAGATCGTATGGTGTCCGCTTTCCGTATGCATTTTGATGTTTGCGTGTGCCACACTGTAGGCGCCTTAGGCGGCTGTGCCCTTTTCATACGAAATAATGTCGGAATAACGGTGCAGTCACTTTTTTCTCGTAAAAGCGGCCGCCTCCTGGTTGTTGACTTTCTGCATCTTGGCCTAAACTTCCGAGCTATCTGTGCATATGCTCCGAATCTAGAGTCAGAGAGAAAAGAGTTTTTCGAATGTTTCCAGATGTACTTAGATTGTGAAAAAGTGCTAGTGTTGTTAGGTGATCTCAACTGTGTGCGTAATGCGGTAGATCGTGTAAAATGTTTGCCAGTGCGAGACAAAAGTGCGGAAATCTTGAACGCACTAGTTCACGATTACAACATGGAAGATATTGGTAGTGTTTTCACAAGTGGCGCTCGTCGTCAATACACCCATTTCCAACGCAGTAGCCATGCACGATTTGATAGGTTGTATGTGTCACTTGAACTTGTGCCCCTATGTATAACGTACGAGGTTAAGCCAGTGTCTTTCAGTGATCACTGCCTCATGATTTCAGCCTTTGGTAAAAAGAAAACAAAAAACACTTTAACTGGGACCTTTGGAAATTTAATGCAAAATTGTTGAAGGATGAGGGCTTTGTTAAATATATAGAAGAGCAGCTAAAGAAGGTACTCTTGACGCAGTCGATAAACGTTGAGGTTGAATGAGAGGAATTTAAACATGTAGTTAAAATGAAAGTCGTCGAAAGAAGCAGTGCACTGCGGCCTCAAGAAAAACGAAGCGAAACGCAGCTTCGAGAGAAACTTGAAATACTTACTGGTATAGAATGCGTCCAACCTGGTACGTGCCGTGAAAAATTGATCGACATCAAAACTGACTTAGAAAGACTGGATGCAGACAGGTACAGTGCGGCAGTTATTCGTTCTCGGTCAGAGAAGCTGTGGGCCTAAGAAACACCAACAAAGCGAGCGTTATCGGACGAGAAACGGTACGCGCGTCACTAGGAAATACGAGAAACGGGAACGACATTTCGGCTTACAGCACAGTTATCAAACGCGTCATTGTCGATCATTTCAAAGAACTTCTTGGCTATTCGCGCAAAGTTGTAGGTAGATTCCAAGCGCAATTTCTGCCGTTAATGCCAAAGCTCTATGACGAAGTTAAAACGCGCCAGTAACAACCGATTTTCGTGAAAAATATAGAGCACGCAATAGATGCACTGCCAACTGGTAAGGCTCCTGGCCCTGATGACCTGGGGGCAGCTTTTTATAGAACTTTCAAAACAATGATAGCTCATGTTCTGCTCAAGGTTTTCGCTGAAGCTTATGAGCAAAACCGTGTACCACTCTCCTTTACAACTTCGCATATTGTTCTTATTCCTAAAACTGAATCACCGGAAAAACGCCTGCTAGTGGGGTATTATCGCCCGATAAGGCTCACTAACGTCGACTACAAGATATGCATGAAGGTTCTGGCCAATAGACTGCAGAGTACGATAACCATGCTTGTCGGCCCACATCACACTTGCGGTATGAAGGGTCGAAGCATCGCCACGAACATACACGTAGCGCGAAGTGTGCTGGAATGTTGTGACGCACTTGCTGAGTCTCGCAAAAGCGTTTGACTGTGTTTCGCATGATGTGCTGTTCGCAATATTGGACCAATCCAACGTAGGAAGCGTAATAACAGGCGGCGTCAAGATGGCGTATGCCAATTGTACAACACGGATCATTGTGAACGGAGACCTGACTGATAGCCTGCAAGTGCGCTCATCTGTGAGACAGGGATGTCCGTTGTGTCCCCTGTTATTCGCCGCTTTGCATAGCCATTCAAACTAAGGAGCGCATAATGGGATTTAGGCTGCAGTCAGCGCATGTGAAAATTCTGGCTTATGCCGATGACATTGCTATTTTCTGTTCCGATAGAGAAAGCATATGTGAGGTAACAAATGTTGTCCATAAAACGTTTCAGTGCACGGGGGCCCTGATAAACTGGTAAAAAAGATATTGTTTTTGGCAGGGCAGTTGGAAAGCCACACCTGACCATTACAGAAGAATAACCTGGTCCACCACACCGACAATGTACCTTGGTGTGCCTCTTGACTTTTACCGGGACCCTAATACGTACTGGGAGGACCAAACTTCAAGGGCGAAGGAAAAGGCTGACGCATGACAGGGGAGACAATTGTCTGTTTTCTCGCGCGCCACTGTCTTCAGTATATTTCTCATTGCAAAGATATGGTACGTAATGAATGTCTTTAGTGCATCACGAGTTACCATTAAAAAAATTCACCGTGTTTTTGCCGTTTTTATTTGGCCTTCGACTTGGGAGAGAACCAGTCGAACAAACTTCTTTCTGCCTCTGAAAAAAGGTGGGCTAGGTCTTGTAAATGTGTTTTTGAGACAAGTTGTTTCACGGTTGATGTTTCTCCGTGACCAAAATCATCTGTTCTTCGCACAGTAGTGCAAGTTAGACTAAGTAGACACCGGTCAGAATTTGTTGTATACTCATGTCAAACAATGAGTGGTGCACTTAGAGGGTACATGCGTGAAGTGGTGCTCGCATATAGAATGCTGCATGTTCCATTCTCTGCTGAATACTTACGTACTGTTACGCGGAAAGAATTGTACTCGCATTTAGTGGACGTAATGCTTCCTGTACCGATTTACCGTTCGCCACAACGTCGATGCCCAGAGGATATGTGCTCCAGAGAGTTAAGAAGATGGCAGTACTACCATCAGTCAAATCCGTTTTATTTAAACTTCATGCTAACAAATTATCAGTCAAAACATGGATGCAAGATAAAGGTCTATTCGTCCCTTGGACAACTAACTGTTACCTATGTAGGAAACTTGAAACAATAGAACACGTGTTTCTGGATTTTTGGGACCCAATTTTTTTCTGGGATGCTCTTCAAAGAACTCTAAAAAAAGGATTTACCCATAAATTGACACGGTATAAGATTTTTGCCGGTTCATAACACCAACGGATTTCCATTCGATTCGATAATGCTCCTGGGCCTCCACAGCTTGTGGAAAACGAGGATGCAGTGAAACAATGCAGATATTGAAGTCCGACCCGTGCGTGATCACTTCATAGAGGTTGTTGTCCGTTTCAGGAAAGTGTATCGGGCACTGGCCGAACCACCAGAATGGATTGAGGCACTTGACGGGTTGGCACAATTCAAGAAATATTAACATGTCGTGTCAGTCAAAGCTTCGCTGACGCGTTTTATCTGTTGAGTTTCTTGCTTTGAATGTCTAAGACGGCAATAAAAAAAAAGTCTCATTGTGTAATGGTTAGCACTCCGGACTCTGAACCCAGTGATCCGAGTTCAAATCTCGGCGAGACCTGCTCGTTTTTTCCTTTTTTCTTTTTTCCCACTTAAACTGTCTTAGCCGTTTCTTGTGCACCTGTTTGCACCGCTTCTCCTCGTTCCGGCGTGGTCTAGTGGCTACCGTTCTACTTCCGGCTACCGTTCGGTGCGGACGCAGAATCATAAGCTCTGGTGGAGCGGCGATAGTGGCCGTTGCTGGCCGCAGAAACAGGTTTGCTGCCGACGCAGATAACGAGTACGAGATTGTTTTGCCTACTCTTCCAACCGGACGGGTTTGTCTTAACACGGTGTCGTGCGAGCTAGGCCCTACAGAGTGGGAGATCTTCAGGACGCCCTCGCCAATGCTGGCGTCCTTCCTTTCGGCCGCTGCCGATCACTTCGGCGGCGCGCAAAGCGGCGGATACGCCGCCGTGAGGACCGCCCTGTGCTAACGCACTCAGGATCAAACCCCAATTGTTAGGTAAGCGCCATGCCCCGGTTTTTTCCCGCCTTGCTGTGATGACTATGGATAAGTCAATTCGCGTGGCAACTTTAAATGTCCGTGGGCTTGCCTCAAGGAGGAAGCAGAGTCAACTGTACCGCCTGTTAAGCGACTTTGACCTTGACATTCTAGCAGTGAAGGAGACGAAAGTCGAGGGCGACGTGGAAACCGGGGGCACGGTGCAGCAATTCGTAGTGCGATACTGTGGTATTGCAAGCCATTTCTTCGGAAATTCTTCAGGATGCGCATTATTTGTCGACAGAGTCTGGGAGCCAAAATAGAAGCCGTTACGTCATGCACGTCAGGGCGGTTTATTGTGTGTGTTTTCTTGTCGTCTTTGGAGTGACGTGTAATCTGTTTGTATGCGCCGACTGTTGCTGGGGAAAGACGGCACTCTGTGTTTACGAAGACACGACTTCGTAAACATTGAGTCTATTAGCGAATATATATTTCTTAGTTTCCTCATTAATTTGATTATCTGTAACTTAAATCAGCTTACTGTGGAAGCATATTGCTGAATAGATATGGTGTATCTCGAGCATCTTGTTTTTAGGAATTTTCCAAACACTCACTGAAGTGTCTGGTGTACAAGCCTGTTGCGCATTATTTCGTTCACTGGAGTATAGAGGAGGTACGCATTAACAATCAACTTATTTTGGGTATCTAAGAGCAGATTCATTTTTACGATGTCATACTAAAGTGTCACGATAGCATACTTCACGCGATCAATTCATACTAAGTTCAACGTACGTACCATTTCCACATGTATCTACATTTTGCTTTTGGACACTCGCAGGCCACGCCAACAAAATAAGAGGGTCGGTGGGGTCCCTGGCTGCATACGGCAGTAATGAAAACAAGGAGGCGATGAGGGCCTCGCCAGGGGAAACAAGTGGCGCCTCCCCACCCAGTAACACTAACACGAAGCCCGCCTCAAATATGCCAACAAGGACTCTGCCTCCTCGCGTTCCCATAGGCTCTAGACCGCCGCTTGTCCTCAGCCAAGCAAGGGGTCCAGGAGCTGCGGCGGGCACGTTATCCCACCGCCAGAAGAGGTGGCGGAAGGCTGCTGGCTCAACCCCAGCTGCGTCGAGACAGTTCGACAGGATCTTCCAGGAAGCAGCCGGAGAACATCCGCAGCGAAATACGCGCAGCCGGCCGGTGTCCCATTCGCCCATCCAGCAGCTACAATGGAGACGAGACGAATGTACGGCCAAGTTGCATCGGTAGCAGTTCTTCCGATACCATGTGCAGCCGCAATGGCCGCGCCGGGAGGCATTAGTTAAAGACCGCTATTGCCAGCAACTAATCCCCTTTTGCTGATGCCACCACCACCAGGTGATTCGATGCCCGTCCCGATCCCCGTAGGGCGAAAGATCCTGAAACCAGCCACACAAGTAACGGGAGCTTCGTTGGAGGCACCCGAGTGCGCTTACGCTGCGGCAACGGAGCAAACCCTTGCGTTTCCGCCAACAAAGCTGTACGTGACACGCGAGGGTAGTGGCGCAGCTGTGCCTGCTCGATCCAACTGGTGGAATACCTTGGCGGTGAGCTGTGAAGTCCGAAAATTCTCATAGCGTGAGCAGCGCATTTGTTCAAGAGATCTAGACGAGTATGTACACGCACCATGCTGAACGCAGTTTCGTACACCCGTGTTGTAATGTTGGGTGAGTACTCGCAGTAATTCCCAAGCGGATTATAGGTGAAAGGATTTGGGAATGTTTTATTACATGTGTTTCGTTTTGCGGATCATAAAGCATTCGATGTGTATGCCCCTAGTGTTATTTAGTAAATAATTCTATGTTGTGACTTTGGCTGAAGACCTCTGTAGGTTAGCTCGCGCCTCTGTAATGGACGTCGTTACTGTTTTAGGTCCAAGATAAAGACGGCAATGGTTGGTGGGATATTTGGCTCATATACGAGACGCTTTTTGTGTGCATGGCTGATCAAGTTAGTATAAAGGGCCCCAAAAGCGGGTAACTGCAGTTGCCTTAATAAATGCATCAGAGAACAGAAAAAAGGAGTTTACATGGAGGCGATGAAGACAATGTGCTGGCCGGCAGAACCTCTCCACACGACACAAATGTCTGTCACTCAGAGCGTACAGCACAGGCAATGCTGCAGAGGATGCCGTTTGCGGGTTAGTCACATTAAGGAATGGCTATGGGCAGACAACAGGATATGCGCGCCAGGCGCAAGACAGAAGTGGGGGGTGCGCAGCATTTATTACGCAGAAGAAGAACGATGCGGCAGCTCACAAACGTGTCAAGAGCTAAAACTATATTGTTTTAGCTGAGAACAGCTGAAACCGTATACCCAGTGTTATAGGTTGGTCATTCTTATTGGTGATTTCAACTGCGTTCTCTCAGCCCGGGACAAAACTAGCACCCGACAGTACAAGGGTGCAAGCACCACTACCCTAAATGAAATAATAGGGAACAGTAGTTTGGCGGATATGTCTGGATGCCTTGGTGGTGGAAGAAATACACAGTACACCCATTTTCCGGCTTCGAGCCAAGCTCATTTCGATAGAGCATACGTAAGCCTTGATTTGATACCCTTTTGCAAGAAGTACCGAGTGAGCGCTATTTCATTTACTGATCACTGCTTAGTCAGTTTTTTAGTAGCCAGCACGAAAGAAAGGAAAAGAAGCTTCGAGTGCAGGTATGGAAATTGAATTCAAAATTACTGGATGATGAAATTTTTACGGCGGACGTGACGGCGCAAGTTGAAGCAATGAATCATACGGGTAACACGAAGTGCAGAGAAAAATGGGAGAACTTCAAGCAGACAGTTAAAATCAAAGCATTAGAGCGGGCGAGTGCTATATGCAGACAAGAAGGGGCAGAGGAAAAAACGATGCGCAGAAACTTGGAAAAAAATGATCAGTGAAGAGTGTAGCAGACCCGGCATGTTCATGGACGATATTCGCGCACTAAAGCATAAAATAGAACAGTTCGACATCGAAAGATACCACGGTGCTCTGGTGCGGGCGAGAGCTGAAAATCTCAGCGGGGGAAGTTCCGTCAAAAAGAGCGTAGGGCTCAGAAAAGTGGCACGCGCGGCGCAATCAGATAGCGGAAATTGAAGTTGGTGGAAAAGTTAGTGACACAGCAGAAGATATTGAGCGCGCTTTCTTCGAGCACTACAGTGGGTTATTTGGCAACTGCGCAGTTGACATTGATCGTTTCAAGAAGGACTGCCTTTTGTTGATTACAAGCCTTGACGGCAGTACAAAGAAAGTATTGGAGGAAGCTATTTAAGTAGAGGAAATGAAAAGCGCTATTCAAAAGCATGCAGCCGGGGACGTCTCCGGGCCCGAATGGCCCGACCTCAGCTTTTTAAAAATGTCTAAAAGGAATAGTTTCACAATTCTTTGCTGCTGTCTATAATGAGGCATTCGATCCCAATGTACTGCCGCCGTCCTTCACATCCTCCCACACTGTTCCTATAGACCTCCTGCATGTTTGTAAACAAACGAGGTTGCGCTGCAGTCGCTAGCGAGCTCGTGGTAGGCAAAAGGTCGGGGAGTGGCGGCGCGGATAGGTGTTGAGCGCGGGTTTTCAAGGCTTGTAGGCGCGTTTCCAGTTTCTGCAAATCATAGCAATGGTCGATGCTTCCAACTTAGTAATTTGTTGAAGTACACGAGCTCGCGTTGACCACGTGCGGCCTATAAAGAGAAATAGTTTGCCACTGTATTGTATATATGGTTAGTAGTAAACATGTAGAAACCGTTCCTGCCGTTTATTTATGCGCTAGGCATTGAATAAAACAAGTTTTGACACTCTGCACTAGCCGGAATGATTTTACTTCGGGACAATAGTGAGGGGAAGTGCTGGCCTTGTTTCGTCGGAGCAGACATGCGCTGATCGTCTGCTGACATACGTACGTGTCGCGCTGTGCGAAAAGTGGGGACAGCGTCGTGTCCTTAACCTCCTGTCTCGCTTAGCGCTGTTTTTAGCCGCATGACCACGCACCAGCCAGGCCGACTTGTCCTCTTGTTAAGCTGGTCGATTTGGTGAAAATTTGATTTCTAGAATTATTTTCTATCCTAGCCCTGAAGTCTAGTTTCATGACGAAAAATTATAGCTAAATATTGAGTACAAATTTATAAATTATGCTTTTTAGAAGTGTGGTCGTCAAAAATTGTTAGGTAATTTCTTTGATTTCAGTGCCGCATTTCTTTGATCAAAGCGAAAGCGAAGATGCCATAAACGAGGGAATAAACTTTAAGGTTCGTTTTGTGACCTCTCACATTTTCTGCGACTGGATCACTCACCTTCGTAATTCGCATGAAAATCAAATGATTCCATTTGTCGGAAACTATTCCTGAGACGTTGTATGAGGAGCGTAATAAATCTCTCGAATTTTTTCCCTACACGTGCAGTACTGCGTTATTTCTTGTAAGAAACGTTTTCATGTAACTATGCATGCATAAGTACTGATCATATAGAAAAAGAACTAGTCGCGTCGTCATACAGAACAGGGCTTTATGTACATGCTGGCATAAAAAAACTGCGCACTATCTACTCAATTATTTGAGACCTTGGGGGGACTTGGCGACGGTGTTATAATTACCCAGAACTGCACCAGGTATAGCTATAAATAAAAGGAATTACTGAAACTAGCGTAGGAATTTCATATTTGCACCAAGTTTAGTTACATATCGCATGCATGAATAATGCAAACACTTTTCATTGCCGCGTCCCCTCTCAATCTCGCCACGTGTCTGTTAGTAGCACGCCTGCGGCTGCTTCTTTCCAAACAAGCTTCGCGATCATGTACTACCTCATGAAACATGACACATGCATAATGCAATGAAAAAGCATGTGGCGTTTAGCACACTTAAGGTACGCTATACTAAGCACACCAACGCGACCGCGCAAGATTGACACAACTTACCAGACTTCTTTCTACTCGAACGAAATAATTACGTCATCATATCAAGAAACAGTTTCAAGTAAATATTAAATGTCATAAAACGCGCCATTAAAACATGGAGTGCTAACAAAAAAACGCATTCCTTGGGGGCGAGTGAACCTATCGGCGCCCCGTGCACTCCGGCTCAAGGTGGTAAGTACGTGTGCAGCTGCATATGTCTTTTTTTTTCCTTGAGCAATTATCAGCCTACTATCCTGAAGTTCAGGTGAATGAACGCAGTAACTTGCATGCTATTAAGTGCATTGAGTGGCAGTACGTGCCTATCTACTCCCAGACTTCGTGCTTTACTACCGTGGCCCAATGCCTGTTAGCCAGTTTCCGAATGCGGCATTTATGCGTGAGAAACCTATCGAGGCTAATTTAATATTTTTTATGCTACTACGCGGATCCAGCAGTGATGCAGCTGGTCAATACATGCTGCTTCTGCAGTGCACAGGCTTGAAGCAGCCACCGGTACCTGCGGCAGCTGCGGTAGGCACGGGCAAGCGGAACCTGTTTTGCCTACCATGCGAAAGTCGTTGCTAACATCAGCGCCACCGCATCTTCGTGACGTCGCGGGGTGAAGGAGGTCCATACCCAATCCAGAAGACCCCGTTGTATTGCGCAGAGTAACTTCTTACCGTCCAATTTGCCTCACAAATGGAGACTAAGAAAAGGATGAAAATTTTGACTAAGCCATTGCAGACAGTCATTACCGACCTGGTGGGGTCGCATCAAGCGTGCGGTATGAAAGGCCGATCTATCCTCTCAAATATACATGTTGCGCGTAGTATCCTCGAATGCTGCGACGCAATGGGCACACAAGTGGCAATGATGCAAACTGATCTGGAGAAAGCGTTCGATAGGGTGCCTCATGAAATTATTCTGTGCATTCTAGATTACGTCAATGTGGGTAGAATTATTCGAGACGAGGTCGCCATGGCGTACGAGGATTGCTCGACAAGTCTAATTGTCAATAAGGTGGTGGGTTCACGCATTCCAGTCAAGCGCTCGGTGCGCCAGGGTTGCCCTGTTTCGCCACTGTTGTTTTGTTTGTATATAGTCATTTTGTTTGAGCGTCATACAGAGCGATTTTATGAGCTGTTTTAAACTGCATCAGTTAGAAGTCCGACTGTGAGCTTATGCGGATGATATAGCCATGTTTTGTAATGATTACGACAGTGTAACACAGGCTGTTCAATGTGTTAAAAGTTTTTGTGCGGCCAGGGGCAGCGCGGTAAACTGGGGTAAGTGCCTAGGATTGTGGCACGGGGATTGGCCGGAGGCCCCAGACACTTTTGCCAACACGAGTTTTACTGCGACTCCTGTTAAATACTTGGGAGTTCCCCTTGAGTGTTAAAAAGACAGCGAAGCCTACTGGAGGAGTGAAGTGGATAAAATGAGGGAAAAAGTAAATAAATGGAACGGATGGAATTGGTCATTGACCTCGAGAGCCACAATTTTCAACATATTTTTAGTGAGCAAACTTTGGTATGTCCTCCAAGTCTTGCATCACTCCAGAGTTCATATCCAAAAAAAATAATCGGGTGTTTGCAGTGTTCGTGTGGGCTTCTTCTTGGGAAAAATGAAGCCGCACCAATTTATTTCTGCGAGTTAGAAATGGAGGACTCAGTTTGTTAAATTTGTTACCGAGACAGGTTGTCAGTCGGTTTTTATTTATTCGGAACGTTAAGCACCCGTTCCTACACACTGTCTGTCAACTTCGCCTGGGGAAGCACTTGCCTAATATGGTTGTCTCTGTTGGCAGTACGCCCGGTGGAGTGTATGGTTTTCTACGCGAAGTTAAGCTTTGATGTAGGTTTTTGACGGCGCGGTTTTCACTCGAATACCTGAGTGAACTGTATAAGGACCTTTGTTGTGTGGTTCTCCCCGTGCTTTTATATCGGTACCTTTACAGGGAAGGTATAGGTAAAAAGGTACTAAAGCGTGTTGAGGCATTGCTTGTCCCGTCTGGTGTTAAGACTTTCATTTTTAAATTACACACTGGAACTATGACTGTCAAACCGTGGATGCCTGAAAGAGGTTTTTTCGTTCCCTGGAGCACTCACTGTATAATATTCAGAAAGGAGGAGACAATTGAGCATGTCTACCTTCAATGCTGGGATGCTGTGTTCCTTTAGAATGTGGTCCAGCGCAAATTAAAAAAGAATTTCCTCTCAATGGGTATGGAATTCGCTACTTGCCAATAGAAAGTGATGACTGTACCCGATTTGATTCGATCATGCTAATTGCCCTAGACAGCATATGGAAATGCAGAATAGCAGTAAGGCACGCCGATATCGACGCAAGACCGGCCCATCAATGCTTTAAAGAAAGCATTAGAAATTTTGTTCAGGAGAAAAAGATGCTGGAATATACTCCAGAGTGGCTGTCACGTGTTGAATTTTTATTGGCGACGAAGGAATTTTAGCATGAGCGTGTCCGCACAATTTGGGCGGCCGTTTTTTTTTTTAACAAAGATGTTAGTTGTGTTTTAGTGCATATGTATGAATCTGTTTTTTTATGTGGGCCAAAATGCCGGCAATAAAGCAAAAAAAACAATCTCATGGTGTAATGTTTAGCACTCCGGACTCTGAATCCAGAGATCCCAGTTCAAATCTAAATGAGACCTGCGCTTTTTTCGTTTTTTTTTCACCACTTAAACTGCCTTGGGCGTTTCTTGAGCACCCGCTTGCACCGCTTCTCCTCGTTCCGGCGTTGTCTAGTGGCTAGGATTCCTGGCTCTCACCCAGGAGGCCCGCATTCGATTCCCGGCGTCGGAAGGTGTGGTCTCATGGTGTAATGAGAATTCCACTTCCGGACGCTGGAGCGAACGGACGTGCTATCATGTGCTCCGACGGAGTGGTGCCAGCGGCCGTTGCTGGCCGCGGAAACAGATTTTTTGCTGGTTCGGAAGATTACCAGGTCATCTTGCCAACGCTGCCAACAGGAAAAATTGTTTTGAATGCCAACTTTATGCACGCTGATCCGAAGTACAGGCCTTACTGTGTCGAACATTTTCGGGATGCGCTGGGTCGTCTAGGTTTGCTCCCCGAAGTGCTGGCTTTGAGGGCGTATCAGGTGAACCATGTGTGGGCTGTCTCCATGAAGAGCGCCGAAGCAAAGAAGAAGCTTTTGACTGCCAGCGATGTTAAAGTGAAAAACAGCCAGTGTATATTCGTGGATACGAACAAGCAATACCTTCGGCTTAAGATTCACTGGGTGCTGTACGGCGTCCCTGACGAGGATGTGCACGAGGCCCTGTCTCCGTACGGAAAGGTGACGAACGTGACGAAGGAGAGGTGGTGGGATCAAGGCGTGGTGGACAAAGGAACCACAACGCGTACCGTCACTTTGAAACTGAAGGCCGGAGTCAAGACTGACGACATTCCACACCAGCTGAGAATCTCAGGTGAGCTCGCACTTATTGTTGGGCCGGGAAGGCCGCCGCTTTGCTTGCGGTGCAGGTCGATTGGGCACATTCGACGGGATTGCAAGGTGCCACGCTGTAGCCTGTGCCGTCGCTTCGGACATAACGAGGGGCAGTGTGTGAAAACATACGCAAGTGCGGCGAGGCCTGGAAAAGGTGATGGTTTCACGGAGCACTTAATGGATGAGGCGGAGGCCGAAGAGGCGTCAGGAACACAACGGGGTCTCACGGAAACTGATGCGGTGGCCAGCTCGTCTATTTCTTCTGAGCAGGTGCCTGAAAACCGTGAGAACACTGTTCAGGCACCACTCACCATACAAGATGAACATGCTCCTGCACGGAAAACGAGCGAACGAGAGAATTCCTTAGGCGACGTTTTGGTGGCCGTTGCCAGGGATGACACAGGCCCCATGAACGCGAGTGAGGATGTGTGCAGCGTCGGTGCGGCGAAGCGTACTCGTGAGGATGACGGCATCTTGACAGGTACTTCAGAGAACGCCGAGAATGAGAAACCGTCTACAAAGACGGTCCTGACTCGGCGCCCAAGCTTCAAGCTAAAGCCTACCACCCCACCGGAACGGAGACCTGCGGGAACTACGCCCCCGTCAAGACGAGGAAAAGAGTTTTCGTTACCAGCGTGGAACTAAGAGGTGTCTGTGGCGTCGGTGACGGGGCCGACACACTTAAGCAGTTGCCGAGGCGCCAACCACTAGACCTTCGGAGCGATGTTGTGGCACAGGGGACGTCTTTATTCGCGTATGAGCTAAAGGTGAGACCATGCGGCTCTTTTCACTATTGGCGAACATGGCAGCAAATTCCATCACAGCACTGCGTGTAGCCACTTTGAACATGCGAGGGCTGTCTGCGTGGCGTAAGCAGTACCAAGTGAAATGTTTTTTTTAAAGAAAATAACTTCTAATTGCAGTGCAGGAGACGGAGGTTGAATGCGAAGAGCAGACGAACCGCATTGTCGAGCCTTTTAGAGAAAGATCCGAAATATGTGTGTGCCATGCTGTTGGGGCTTCGGGAGGTTATGGATTGTTTGTTCGCAAATCCTTGTCTGTTCTTTATGAAGAATTGGTTGTGTGAAAACGGTAGTTTAATTGTATGTGACTTTTCTTTGTCAAATGTTGAGTGGCGTATTATCTGCGTTTATGCGCCAAATAGAGAAGAAGAATGTAGATTGTTTTTTGCAAACGTAGGGCCTTATTTTTAATGTGACAGATACGTTATTTTTCTTGGAGATTTCGACTGCGTATGCAGAGCCAAATACAGAGTTAGTAGGCAAGCCGCACGAGATAAGAGTGCACATTTTTTGAGCGAACTAACACTTGAAAATTACTTGGAGGACATTGGATACGCTTTATCGAGTGGTGAAATACCAGAGTTCATGCACTTCCAGCGGACAAGCCATGCGAGACTCGATAGACTGTGTGTGTCCGCTGATCTTTTACAAGTGTGCACGCGCTATGAAGTCAAATATGTATCTTTCAGCGATCACAGTATAGTAAGCGCCACAAAAGGATTAAAGCAAACGAAGTCGCTGTTCATCTGGGAGTTACGGAAATTGAATGTTAAACTGCTACAAGACGAAGTTTTCCTAAATCAAGTTAAGAAAAATATTCAGCTTCTACTGGAAGCTCAGCCAGAGAGAGCAATCGAAATGTGGGAACAGTTTAAACAACAAATAAAGATAAGTCATTGAAAGAAGTAGCCGCCTACGGCACAATCAAAGGAAAAAAGAATTGCAATGCAACCTAAAATTTGCCCTGAGTTTGGAAAGTGCGCATTCAGGCAGGTATACAAAGGAAATCAAGGAGCTCAAAAATAAATTAGAAGCTATCGCCAAAGAAAAGTACATGGGAGCCGTTGTGCGGGCACGTGCCGAGAGACTGCTTTTAGAGGAGGCACCAACGAAGCGGTCGCTATCAGACGAAAAGAGATACGCAGCAAAGAATGAAATCAAAGAGATAAGGAAAGGGGACTCAGTTACCAGCGACCCAGATTTAATACGGCAAGCTTTTGTAGATTACTACCGTGATTTACTCGGTCTGAAGAGAAGTGTAGACGATGGATTTGAACACGAATTTCTAAGCCTCATACCGAAGTTAGATCAGGAAGTGACGTCTGCGCTAGAAGAGCCAATCACGATGGAAGAGATAAGAACAGCTATTGGTGAACTCTGCCTTGGCAAAACGCCTGGACCAGACGGCATAGGCGCGGTGTTTTATGTCTTTCAAGGACGAACTAGCAGCTGCACTGCATCGCGTACTGAAGCAGGCTTATGACGAAAAGCGACTGCCCCTGTCTTTTCGGAGAACGCACGTGGTGCTTATTCCTGATACAGACGACCCCGTGAAACAGCTCCCAGTAACATCGTCTCGCACCATCAGCCTGACAAACGTGGATTATAAAATTTTCATGAAGGCTTTGGCGAAAAGACTCCAGCGAGTGATGAAACAAATAGTTGGACTCCACCAGACATGCAAGTGGCCAGAAGCATCATGGAGTGTTGTGATGCATGGGGGGAACGTGTCGCCATGATGCAGATTGATTTGCAAAAGGCCTTTGATCGCGTCGTGCATGAAATTATCTTCAGCATATTAGAACACGTAAATGTAGGTTCGGTGATATTGGAAGGCGTTAAAATGTCATATGCCGAGAGTTTCACCAGCCTTATTGTCAACAAGTGTGTCACAACACCCTTTCAAGTGACATCAGTGAGGCAAGGATGCCCACTATCTCCTGTGTTGTTTGCGATATACTTGGAACCGTTTTGTTTGAGGGTTATTCAAAATGAACAAGTGAGGTGTTTCCGCTGATGATATAGCAGTTTTTGTAAAGACAGGGACAGCATCAACGAAACAGGGAGCATTGTTAACACGTTTTGTAAAACGTCAGGAAACAGTGTGAATTGGGGTAAATGCTTGGGTTTTTGGCACGGGAACTGGGAGACCAAGCCTTTATCGTTCCAAAACGTGCAATGAACTGAATCACTAGGAAACTATTTAGGGGTACCTCTTGAACATTACAAGAGCGCTACTGAATATTGGAATTGCGAAACTGACAGAGCGAGCGAGAGAACACTAAACTGGGGAGGACGAGGGTTGTCAGTGTTTGCTCGGGCAACAGTATGCAACTTGTTTATAATGGCGAAAATTTAGTATGTGCTTCAAGTCATGTGCATGAAACGTGTAAATGTTCAGAAACTGCGCAGAGTTCTCGCCGTTTTTGTGTCTGGTTCTACATAGGAGCGAACGAGTCGAACCAATTTGTTCCGATCGTTGAGAGTGGGAGGTGTGCGGCTATTCCATTTATTTTTGACACAGGTCACCCCAGATTTATGTTTCTCCGGGACTAAAGTGACCCTTTCTTAATAAGCGTTATACAAGTTAGGCTACGTGAACTCTTTCCCAATTTCGTTGTGTCAACGAGTGTCGTAAGAAGCACTTGCGTTCGCGATTTCCTATTTGAGGTTGTTGCTGCTTTCCAGATGTTGAAAGCTCGTTTTTCTTGAGAATTTTTGTGTACTGTCCCCAAGAAGCAATTTTACAAGGATATATGTGATTTAGTGATGCCCATGCCTTTGTATCGTTCCATATACAGTGCAAGTCCAGGAGGAGACGTCCTAAAAAGAGTTAAAAAGATGCCAATTCGTTCTTCAGCCAAAACATTCTTCTTTCAGCTCCACATCAATACACTGCCGGTGAAACCCTGGCTTGAAGCTAAGGGAAGTTTTGTTCCGTGAGAGAGAGAGAGACTCTTTAAAGAAGAAACAGAGAATTTAGCCGGCGTTTCAATATCGCTGGCATGCTACTCTGCGTAGGGAGGGGAATTTGGGAGATAAAGACTGAAGGAGAGCAGCGTGGAAGAGGTGGAAAAAAAACGAAGATAAAATGCAGCCATGAAATGGGTACTAAGGATGCAGTGGCGAGTATTGATGTAACCTATGAAATGATGGAGTGCCTAGTCCGACGAATGGGCTGACGAAGTTCACTGCAAGAAGAATGCATGAAGGTAACCTGCAAGTGAATTTAGAGCTTATCGAGATGTCCAATGTCTTTTAAATATGTAAAAAGAAAGTTCATTGCAAGTCTCTGTTGCCTGAAGCAGGCTAAGGGGCCTAAAACTTTGTCCATTGTTAGGGGCACTGGGCAGAGCTTCTGCATGCAATGTTCATAGTACGCACGCTCGTTAGCATACGCAGGGCACTCAAGCAGGATATGTTCCACAGTTTCTATCGGAGCACAGTTGTCATAATGCGGACTGTTCATTTGTCCAAAACGGTATCGCAGGCCATTTGTATATGCAGCATTCAGACGAAGTCGGTGATAAAGTGTTTCGAGTTGTCGAGGAATTCTGGGTGAGAGTCTTGATCTAAGATGTTGGTCGATTGAGTGAAGAAATTGGTACTGATGTGTCGGCAAACTCCAAAGCCGATGCGTTTCTTCGTACGCAAAACTTTTAGCCATTTGGGACGCATCAGATATCGTGAGAAAACTTCGAATGTATCTCTGATGTTGATGGCCCTTACGGGCCGCTTCATCTGCTTTTTCATTAGCCATAATGCCACAGTGAGCAGGTACCCACTGAAATGTTCTGCAGTGGCCTGCGGCAATAGCTAAATGATGGATATACCCAATGTCCAGGGAAACTGGCTGGTGATTCGTTTTCTTCAGCAGGTTGGCCAGGATCTGCAGAGATGCTTTTGAATCGGTGAAGATAACCCAACGGCCGGCGGTTTGGCGCAGGATGTAAGAAACAGCTTCCTTAATGCCATGAAGCTCAGCTGTTGTAGAGGAGGTCCTCCGCTGCAGCCGGTAAGAAAGGGCATGGCCTGTTGAGGGCACATAAAGGCCACAAGAAGAAGTTTCTTTAGTAGTTGAACCATCGGTGAAGATATGGGTGTGCTGCGTATATTCTTCGATTAAGTAGGCGAGAGTAGCTTGCAGAAGTGCTGCTTGTGGCATGCGGCTCTTTGCATTCACACCTGGAACAGACTTCTTCACCTTTAGAGGAGAGAGTGTCCATGGAGGAAAGGCCAGAGGTAGTAGTTTCTGAGGCTGATTAATAGTAGGAAGGGGCAGGAGCTGCACTGCCTGGCCAAAGCTAGAGTTGCTGTGAGTTAGGTGGACACGGTGTAGGAAGTGCTTCTTTCCTTGCCGGACATGGCGGAGATGGGTACGCATAGTTTCCTGGGCGGCAATTACCTCTAGTGGGAGACATCCTGCCTCCGCTACTGTTCCTGATGCAGAGGAACCCTTTGGGAGGCCAAGACATATTCGCAGGCAGTTGTTCCGTGCGGCATTGAGTCTTATTGCTTGATGTAGATAATCTTTGAAGCATTGGTAGACAGTAGCGCAAGGTTCCTTCAACGTAGGCTTTTTCAAGCAGAAGCATTGATTGGCAGTTTCTACCCCACCTTGTTCCCGCCATGAACCTGAACACTTGCGATGCTGCAGTAATCCTCGCACGGAGTTTTTTGATCTGAGGTGACCATGACAGATTATAGTCGATTACAACACCCAGGAATCGCTGAGATCGTACATATGGCAGCGATCGTCCGCCTAGGAGCAGCGGATATCGGGTCATCGTTTTTCTTGTAAACGCCATTGCAACACTCTTTTCTGGCGAGAGACGAAGACCTCTGGAAGCCAGGTACATCGAAATGTGCAATAGTGCTCTCTGAAGACGTTGCTGGGTAATATAGCCCGAACGTGACGCGGTCCAGATGCAGATATCATCAGCATAAATTGTTATGCGGACCCCTCGCGGAAGGTGTCTTCTTATGTGAATAAGGACAATATTGAACAGGAGAGGGCTGAGCACCGCTCCCTGTGGTACGCCCCTCTCCACTGCGTGAAAGCGTGTTGGACCGTTTGGAGTGGTAATAAAAATTTGTCGTTCTTTTCAATATAGCCCAATCCACTTGTATAGCCTTCCTCCAAGGCCAAGACTGCCAAAGGCTGCGAGAATTGCATGGTGAAAGACGGAGTCAAAAGCGGCCTTGATGTCTGGGAAAACGGCTGTTGGGATGTACCCAGCATGAAGGTACTCCTCAATTGATGAGACGAGGGCGATGATATTGTCAGTCGCAGACCTGTTTTGACGGAACCCGTTCATTTCTTGGGGGAACTCATTTCGGCTTTCTAGGAACCAAGTTATGCGCTTGCAGATCATGCGCTCCATGAGCTTACCTACGCAGCTCAGTAGGGCAATGGGCCGGAATGATGCGTAGCTTGTTGGCTGCTTACAGGGTTTCAAAACGGGCACGATTTTCGCCAGCTTCCATTCCGTGGGGACCTCACCAGCCATCCAGGAAGAATTGTAATACTCCTGGAGTCGAAGACGGGAGGTGTGGGGTAGCTTTGCAATGGCGTCATAGGTCACCTCATCATGACCCGGAGACGTGTGCCTGTTTCCGTGGTCTACATACTGTCTACTGTGTTGAAGGCCAGAGACTACAGAGCATATCTTCGTCGAGTGTTGGGATGCCGTATTCCTGTGAGATATCTTTCAAAGAACCTTAAAAAGGACCTCCCGTTGTCACCTCGTGGCATCCGTCTTCTACCCGTCCAAAATCTTGGTAGCATACCTCTAGATATGGTCATGCTACTGGGCCTGCAGTTTGTGGAAAGGGCACATGGCAGTGCGGAATGCAGACATTGATGTTCGCCCTGCGCGGCAGTATTTATTGAGAGCATTTTATATGTCAGAGATGGCACCCAAGTCCCAAAATGACCTCCCAGAATGGATTTGTATAATGAACGAACTTGCAAACTTGAAACGTTTTTAATGAACGCTCCGTCCAATGTGGGAGGACGGAATTTAACATTTCATGTATAGCAATCTTGATTTTCGACAAGCCGGCAATAAAGACAAAAAAGTCTCGTGGTTTAATGGTTAGCACTCTGGACTCTGAATCCAGCGAACCCAGTTCAACTCTCAGCGAGACCTGCCCTTTTTTATTTTTCCCACTTAAACTGCCTTGGACGTTTCTTGTGCACCCGCTTGCACCGCTTCCCCTCGTTCTGGCGTGGTCTAGTAGCTAGAATACCTGGCTCTCACCAAGGAGGCCCGGGTTCGATTCTCGGCGTCGGAAGGTGCGGTCTCATGGTGTATGCGCCGCCGGAGTTTTCGCCTTCTTGTAAGCAGTATGAAGTGAAGCAAGTGTCTTTAGTGACCACTGCATACTATTTACGCTAACTTTGGGACGAAGGAAGCAGCGTAAAACAAATGGACTGGAATATGTGGAAGCTGAACTCAAGGCTTATAGAAGACGCGATATTTTTAAGAAAAGTTAAGGAAAGCATGGATATGTTTAATAATAGTGAAGCAGGATGTATTGATTCTTGGGAACGCTTTAAGCAGGAGGTGCAAATTCATGCCATTGAGCGCTCAAGCATAATAAAGTATGAGGGAAAAAAAGAAGCAACTGCGAGGGCTTCTGGCGAATTTAGGGCGCGAAGAGGAACAAACGCCGGGAATGTTCATGCATAATATAAAGGGCGTCAAAGTTAGGCTAGAAGCTTTAGATGCTCAGAAATACAGAGGGGCAGCGATAAGAGCACGCACGGAAAAATGACTTACTGGCGAAACGCCAACAAAACGCGCGCTCTCAGATGAAAAGCGATACGCGCGTTCGAACGAGATCTCAGTTATCGAATACAAAGGGTAAATCCTTAGCGATGAAACTGGAACATCGAGTGCATTCGTGGAACATTACCGTGAGCTGTTTGTAAACAAAGCACCAAGTGAAGAAGGGTTTCGGGAGACCTTTTTGCCACTTATGCCAATATTACGAAATGAGATGACTGAAGAACTACAGAACGAATTAAGTATTGAGGAAATAGTGACAGCAATTGATGAACTGAATGCCGGAAAGTCGCCGGGACTTCACGGTTTGAGTGCGGCCATTTATAAGAGCTTTAAATATGACCTTGCCACTATTCTTTATAAGCTTTTCAAGGAATGCTTTGAGGTCGGTAGGCTGCCACCTTCGTTGAACAGTGCCCATACGGTCTTAATTCCTAAGACAGATGGCTCAGCCAAGCTGGTATAGGTTACAGGATATAGATCGATCACGTTAACAAACGTTGATTATAAAATTCTGATGAAACTGTTAGCAAAGCGATTGCAATGCGTCGTAAAGGATGTTGTAGGACCTCACCAAACGTGTGGAATATAAACCAGAAGCATTTTTAAAAACAATAATGTAGCACGCAGCGTGCTCGTGTGCTCCGATGCTGTAAATAAGAAAGTGGCTATAGTTCAAATTTACTTTGAAAAAGCTTTCGATCGCGTGTCTCATGAAATACTCTACTGTTTGTTGGAACATATTGGTATTGATTCAGTTGTTCTCAAAGGGATAAAAATGGCTTATGCATGTTTCTCGACACGCCTTATGATAAACAAACTGTTATATGAAAGAATTGATGTAAGGGTATCTGTGCGACAAGGATGTCCACTGTCCCCCCTCCTTTCTGCAATTTATTTGGAGCCTTTTTCTAGGATGAGAACTGCTAGTGGGAACATCCGAGGTTTTAGGAACATCCGAGGCCTTTGTATCGTTCCATATACAGTCCAGGTCCAGGAGGAGACGTCCTAAAAAGAGTTAAAAAGATGCCAATTCATTCTTCAGCCAAAATATTCTTCTTTCAGCTCCACATCAATACACTGCTGGTGAAACCCTGGCTTGAAGCTAAGGGAATCTTTGTTCCGTGGTCTACAAACTGTCTACTGTGTTGAAGGCCAGAGACGACAGAACATATCTTCGTCGAGTGTTGGGATGCCGTATTCCTATATCATATATCCTTTCCTATATCTTTCAAAGAACCTTATAAAAGGACCTCCCGTTGTCACCTCGTGGCAACCGTTTTCTACCTGTCCAAAATCTTGGTAGCATACCTCTAGATGTGGTCATGCTACTGGGCCTGCACAGTTTGTGGAAAGTGCGCATGGCAGTACGGAATGCAGACATTGATATTCGCCCTGCGCGGCAGTATTTATTGAGAGCATTTTATATGTCAGAGATGGCACCCAAGTCCCAAAATGACCCCCCAGAATGGATTTATATAATGAAAGAACTTGCAAACTTGAAACGTTTTTAATGAACGCTCCGCCCAATGTGGGAGGACGTAATTTAACATTACATGTATAGTAATCTTGATTTCCGCCAAGCCGGCAATAAAGACAAAATAGTCTTGTTGTGTAATGGTTAGCACTCTAGACTCTGAATCCAGCGAACCGAGTTCAAATCTCGGTGAGGCTTGCCCTTTTTTTATTTTTCCCACTTAAACTGCCTTGGACGTTTCTTGTGCACCCGCTTGCACCGCTTCCCTTCGTTCCGGCGTGGTCTAGTGGCTAGGATACCTAACTCTCACCCAGGAGGTCCGGGTTCGATTCCCGGCGTCGGAAGGTGCGGTCTCATGGTGTAATGGATGATTCAGCTTCCAGCCACGCTTGTGAACGGACGTATAATGACGGGCTCCGTAGGAGTGGCTTCGGCGGCCATGTCTGGCCGTGGTAACAGGACTGCGGAAAAGGAAAGTGACTACCAGGTTGTTCTACCAGGCTTATCTACAGGGCGTTTCGCTTTAAATACAGTTTTTGCTCCATGTGATTACGGAAGCCTATGAACGAAAAAAAGTTCTCTTGTCCTTCTCTACCTCCCACATAGTATTAATCCCCAAGACTGATGACCCAGAGAAACGAATGTTGGTTGGCTCATATCGACCGATTAGTCTCACCAACGTGGACTATAAAGTGTACATGAACATTTTAGCAGAAAGAATGCAGAGGGTTATCACCAAACTGGTTGGGCCTCATCAGACATGTGGCATCAAAGGTCGGAGCATTGCCACAAATACGCATGCTGCAAGAACCATATTAGAATGTGTTGACGTGGTTGATGGTCAGATGGCTATGATGCAGTTAGACTTTGCGAAGGCCTTTGACCGGCTTTCCCATGAGATTCTTTTTGCTTTGCTCGGGGACTGTAACCTTGGTAGTGTGATAGAGGAAGGTGTTAAAATGGCTTACACAAACTGCAAGACCAGAAATATAGTTAATGGAGATCTCACTGATAGCATCGCAGTACGTTCATCGGTTAGGCATGGCTGCCCGCTTTTCAACCCTGCTTTCTGCAATTTAGTTAGAGCCACTTTGCTTATCGATCATAAACGACCACATCACGGGTTACAAGCTTCAGTCAGCATATATTAAAATGCTGGCATATGCTGATGATATAGCAGTGTTTTGCTCAAATAGGGGAGCATCTGAGAAGTGACGAGTGTCGTGCAAAAATTCTGTGATCAAACTGGATGTAAGCTAAATTGGGATAAGAGCTCTGGGTTTTGGTACAGTTATGGGGACGCTGCACCAGAATTATTCTGTAGGCTGCGATGGTCCACCTTGCCAGCACGGTACCTAGGCGTGCCGTTAGATTGCTATCGGGATCCCAGTCCGCATTGGACAGAAGAAACTTTCAGAGCAAATGAGAAAGCCGATGCGTGGCAGGGAAGACAACTATCTATGTTTTCTCGTGCTTCTATTTGCAATGTTTTTCTGATTTCAAAGCTGTGGTACCTTATGAATGTATTGTGTGCATCGCGGACAGCTATTCAAAAAATACACCGCGTTTTTGCCGTTTTTATTTGGACATCGACATGGGAGAAAACCAGCTGAACGAATTTGTTCCGTACTGTCAAAAGCGGAGGGCTTGGGCTGGCACACGTGTTTTTGCGTCAAGTTGTTTGGCGATTTATTTCCTCCGTGATCAAAGTGATGTTTTTCTAAGAATGGGTATGCAAGTGTGTTTGCACAGGCTGCTGCCTGGAAGAATAGTGTCATGCGAAAACATGAAATGTGCTGTGACTGGCTACTTTCGCGAGATTGTTCTGTCGTGTAAGATGTTGGATGTTCGTTTCTCCCCAGAGTACCTATGCTATGTCACGAAGAAAAAAATTGAGCAAAGACCTGGTTAATGTGACGCTGCCGGTACCTTTCTACTGGTCACCTCACCGTGGAGGCCATGGGCAAGATGTTTTAAAGCGAGTTAATAGGATGCCCGTTAGGTCAGGAGTTAAAACATTCTTTTTCAAACACCATACTAATACACTCCCTGTTAAAACATGGCTGAATGATAAAGGGATCTTCGTGCCATGGACGACGAATTGTTTGTTGTGTAAAAAACCTAAAACGATCGAGCACGTTTTCTTAGAGTGCTGGGACCCTATATTTCTTTGGGATGTCCTCCAAAGAACGATTAAAGAAGATCTTCCTTTACACCCTTATGGAATCCGATTGCTCCCAGTCGAAAATGAGGAAATGCCCTATGATTTGATTATGCTTCTCGGCCTCCACGGTCCGTGGAAAACGCGAATGCAGGTGCGATACGCAGATGTCAACATTCGCTCAGCACGTAGAAACTTCATTGAGAGTGCTGTTTACGCGAAGCTTTCAGGGTTAAGCCTGACCTACCAGAGTGGGTTTCTGTGTTTTATGATTTGGTTATTTTGAAAAGATTTTAATTCCTCCTCACCTACTCAAGTGTAGCTGAGGTGCTTTTATCATTTGTTGCTTGTGTGTCTCAGGGCAATAAAGAAAAAAAAGTCTCAGGGTGTAATGGTTAGCACTCTGGACTTTGATTCCAGCGATCCCAGTTCAAATCTCGGTGAGACCTGCGCCTTTTTCCTTTTCACCACTTAAACTGCCTTGTGCATTTCTTGAGCACCCGCTTGCACCGCTTCGCCTCGTTCCAGCGTGGTCTAGTGGGTAGATTCGACTTCCGGCCACCGAGCGTTTCGGACGAGCGATGACGGGCTACGTTGGAGCAGCTACAGTGGCCATGTCTGGCCGCGGAAACAGGTCTTCTGAACAAGGAAGTACGTATCAGGTTGTTTTATCAGGGCTGCCTACAGGGCGTTACGTTTTGGATAGTTTTTTTGCACGCGGATATCATGGCCCGGCCGTATCGCGAGAAAGATTTTCGGGACGCGTTAGCTCAGCATTCGTTGCTCCCGGACGTTATCGCCCTGGGGGCGTATCGCATGAGCCATGTCTGGGCCTTCACATTCGAGGAACCCGAAACAGTGAAGAAGATTGCCGGCATCGGTGAACTGCGTGTGAAAGAACGGCGCTGCCTGGTGATTGACCCTGCAAAACAGGACGTGCGTTTGAAGCTGCAATGGCTGCTTTACAACGTGCCTGACGAGAACGTGCGTGTCGCCTTCGCGCCGTACGGAAAAGTCTCTGAAGTGGCCCGTGAGCGCTGTCGAGTACAGTCGAGCGCGAATTGAAGGTTATCACGCGAGTGTCGACGGAACTAGCGTTCCAGGCGCCTAGCGGCCGGTTTTGGAGCAATGAAAGTCACGATTTCGCCTTCTTCTCTCCCTCGTTCACTGTTCCATGCTACAACCATCACCCTAGCGAGGAATTTACCGCCCTTCCTCTCCATTCTAAGCTTTCCATTCTTTGCAGTGGAGTGTGGACTTTGTTAAGACTTATCTTCACGGACGATAACAAAATTGGTGGGAAAGATTTGGTAAAGCTAATCCTTAGTACTGCTTCATTTGAACGACTTACCTAGTTGCAAAAGATATGCCTTCTCAACATCGCCTCGTCATACTGTCTGTGTCCGCCGATGAAATTTCGAAAAAGATTTTTGCGTAAGGCTATAACTGGTGTTACACACGCCAGATACACCTTCGTAGCGTCCAATTCCAGATAGTACCGAAGAATACGTTGCGCGCAATACCATCACTGCCTGTTAGATGGAGCAAAATAAGATACTTAAAAAGCTGCTTGCCTAGAAGGGAGTGACGCTGGTTAAGGAACAGCAAAGAGAGTGAGAGAAGCTGACCTGTTACTTCCCTCGCCACAACAGAGTATTCTGGGCCATGACGCTGTTCCTGTTCTCGGTCGACGCTCGCGCGATAACCTTCAAATCACGCTAGACTGTACATGGTGTGTTGGAGAAGGGCTCAACCACCAGACTCGTCACAATGAAGTTGAAAGCTGGCGTGAAGCTTGACGACTTGCCGCATCATCTCAACGTCGGAGGGGAGTTAGCGCTGGTTGTCGTGCCGGGCAGGCCTCCGTTGTGCCTCCGCTGTCGAGGTACAGGCCATATCCGCAAAGAGTGTCGGGTCCCTCGGTGTGGTGCCGGCCGATGGTTCGGGCATGAAGACGGCCAGTGTGCGCGTACTTACGCGAGCATTGCCGGCCCCGGGAACAGTTCAGACTCATCTGAGTTGCTGATGGGCGAGGCGGATGCAGAGGAGGCAGCCAGAGCAACTGGCCAAGTTTTGGCTCAAAAGGCACCGTCGCTGACGCCTCTATCGAAAAAGAGTGCGACGACAAGCAGTGCTGTCAAACCTAGTGAAGCTGCGGGTCTTCAACCTCATGAAGAAAGTGATGACAAGGCGGGAAACGTGACAAATGCCGCGGTCGAAGCTCCGGAGAGTGTGGAGGCCAACCACACCGATGCCATGGACGTCAGCCAGGAAGCTGCTGGTCTATCAGCTGGGAAACGCTGATTCGCCTACTTGCTGACAACGTGCTTGACATAGTGGCTGTCCAGGAGACGAAAATAGAAAGTGAGGAAGCTACTGATCGTATGGTGTCCCACTTTAGTGTCCAGTCTTTAGTGTTTGTCACTCTGTTGGCACCTTGGGTGGGTGCGCTGTGTTTATGCGCAACAGTCTAGGCTATATTGTAGTCTGTTTTCGCTTGTACCAGTGGACGTCTTCTTGTCGTTGATTTCACTTTTTCTTATCTGTGTTGGCGAGTGATCTGCGTGTATACACCAATCGTAGAATCCAAACGCCAAGAGTTCTTCAATCGTCTAGAACATAATTTTGTTTGTGACAGAACACTTCTGGTGTTGGGTGATTTCAACTGTGTGTTGCGGCGGACCGTATGAAGCGCTTGCCGGTGCGCGAAAAAAGTGGTCAATTATTGAACAGTATTGTGCGCGACCATTGTTTAGAAGACATTGATGAAATGTTTACTTACGGTAATAGCCCTAAATATACACACTTTAAGCGTGAAAGTCATGCTAGGTTGGATAGGCTGTATGTATATACGGAACTCTTGCATCTCTGCATAAAGTATGAAGTTCAACCTGTTGCATTCAGTGACCACTGCCTCGTAATCTCAACCTTTGGCGCCAAAAAAACATACGTCCTTTAACTGGCACTTGTGAAAATTTAATGCAAAGCTGTTGGAAGACGAAGATTTCATAAATGAAACTACAAACGAACTGCACCGACTGTTAGAGATACAACCTGAGAACTTGGCTGTTCAGTGCGAAGATTTCAAGGAATGGGTGAAACGTAATGCAATAGAAAAGAGTTGTCTTAATAGGCATACAGAGAAGGAAAAGGAAACTGAATTGAATGAGCAGTTAAAATACCTTACCTGCATGGAAAGTTGTGAGTCCCGGCCATTTGTTGAAAGAATTAAGGGCAGTAAAACGCCAGCTTGAACAAATAGACAACGACAGATACAAAGCAGTCGTCATTCGCTCTGGGTCCGAGAAATTGTGGACCGGTGAAACGCCGACTAAACGAGCATTGTCCGACGAAAAACATTACATTCGTCACAAAGAAATTACGCAGATAAGGCACGGGGTTGAAGTTTCTATCGATACGAAAGTTATCCAGAAGGTTATAATGGACCACTTCAACGACTTTCTGGGTCAAAGGCGTGAGATGGATGAAGGATATCGGTACGTTTTTTGCCCTTATTGTCTAGACTCGAGGATGAAGAGAAGGTGCACCTTGAGATGCCCATTAGTGTCGGAGAAATTGAATCCGCAATAGATGAATTGCAAAGAGGAAAAGCACGTGGCCCACATGAAGTATGCGCCGGTTTCTACAAAGAATTCAAATGCATGATAGCTCCCTTACTGATCAATGTGCTCGCGGAGGCGTACGAGCGGAAAAAAGTTCCACTGTCTTTTACTACTTCACACATTGTCCTGATACCCAAAACAGATGATCCGGAGAAGTGCTTGTTGGTGCGCTGTTATCGGCCGATAAGCCTCACCAACGTAGGTTACAAGATATATATGAAAGTTTTTGAAAAGAGATTACAGGGCGTAATCAAAACATTGGTTGGGCTACACCAGACCTGTGACATCAAAGGACGCAGTACCGCGACATATAGACGTTGCACGTAGCATACTGGAATGTTGTGACGCCGTTGTGGAGCGCATTGCAATGATTCAGCTGGACCTTGCGAAGGCCTTCGATCGTGTTTCACAAGACGTTCTTTTTTGCATTCTTGATCATTTGAACATAAGGCGCATTGTAGCGGAAGGCGTGAGAATACCCTATGGGAACTGCAGCACACGAGTAATCGTAAATAGCGAGTTCACAGAGCGACTAGAAGTGCATTCTTCTGTGAGGCAGGGATGCCCTCTTTCGCCCCTACTGTTCGCAACTTACATAGAGACACTCTGCTTGGCCATAATTAACAGTAATCTTATTTCTGGCCTTCAACTCCAATCATCCCTTATGAAAGTTCTTGCCTACGCAGATGATATTGCCATTTTTTGCTTAAACAAGGAGAGCGTTGCTGAAGTTACCAACCTAGTCGAAAATACTGTCAACAAACTGGCTGCCTGATAAACTGGGACAAGAGCTGTGTGTTGTGGCACGGTAATTGGGACGATGGCCCGGAACTCTTCTGTCGGTCGCAGTGGTCAAAAGTGCCAAAGCGCTATCTTGGCGTGCCTCTAGAATGTTATCGGGATCCCAATGACAGATGGAACGATGAAGCGTCAAGGGCGAAGGAGAAGGCAGACTCGTGGCAAGGGAGGCAGCTATAGATGTTTTCGCTCTGCTCTGTCTGTAAAATTTTACTTGCGTCCAAGATATGGTACCTAATTAACGTGTTCAGTGCATCCCGAGCCAATATTCAAAGAATTCACCGCGTCTGTGCTGTTTTTATACGAACGTCGACATGGGAGCGAACCAGTCGCACCAATATGTTTATTTCTGTCAAAGGTGGTGGCCTTGGTCTTGTTCATTTGTTTTCGCGCCAGGGTGTATCACGATTCATGTTTCTTCATGACCAGTCGGACAGCTTTTTGCGGACTGTTATTCAGCTGCGATTGCAGAGGCTGCTTCCTGAAATTGTGGTGTCTTCGAGTGAGAATATGCGTGGTTCCGTAGTGGGGTACATGAGAGAGGTTGTACTCTCGTTCAGGCTTCTGCAGGTGCGGTTTTCTCTTGACTACTTGTGTAAAGTTTAAAAGAAAAAGTTGTATACGGCCTTAGTGGATGTTATGGTGCCAATTCCTCTTTACCGAAGCCTGCACCGTGGGAGTCCAGGACAGGATGTTTTAAAACAAGTCAAAAGAATGCCAGTTAATCCATCTATGTAAGCGTTTTTCTACAAATTACATTCAAATACGCTGCCTGTTGAAACATGGCTGAACGAAAAGGGGATTTCCGTCCCCTGGACAACTGTATGCTATGCAAGAAGCCCGAGACGATAGAGCGTGTATTCTTGTGTGTTGGGACCCCGTCTTTCACTGAGACGCCCTCCAAGAACTATTAAAAATGATCTTACCCTGGACCCCTACGCGAATTCAAAATGAAACAGGAGTGCCCAATGACTTAATCATGCTGCTAAGCCTCCAAAGCTTGTGGAAAAGCAGAATGCAGGTGCGGTATGCCGATGAAAACGTGCATTCTGTGCGAGAAAACGTCATAGCAAGTGTCGTGTGCCTGAGAGAAGTGTACCGGGCACGAGCTGAACAGCCTGAATGGGTCTCTGTACCAGATGACTTGACTGTATTGAAAAGAGTTTAAACCATCGTGTACGGGCCGAATTGGGCTGAGGTGTTTTTATTCTTTTTTAATTTTGTTTACGTGTCAAAATCGGCACTAAAGAAAACAAAGTGGTCTAGTGGCTAGGATACCTGGCTCTCACCCAGGAGGCCCGGATTCGATTCCCGGCGTCGGAAGGTGCGGTGTCATGGTGTAATGGTTAGCACTCTAGACTCTCATTCCAGCGATCCCAGTTAAAATCTCGGCGAGACCTGCGCTTTTTCCTTTTGTTTTCTTTTCACCACTTAAACTGAATTGGACGTTTCTTGGGCACCCGCTCGCACCACTTCGCCTCGTTCCGGCGTGGTCCATTGTCTAGGATAACTGGCTCTCACACAGGAGGCCCGGGCTCGATTCCCGGCGTCGGAAGGTGCGGTCTCATGGTGTAACTGTGATTCCGCATCCGGCCGCCGCAGCGTACGGACGTGTGACGGGAAGCTCTGAGCGCGCTTCGTTATCGGTCATGCCTGGCCGAGGTTTCAGTGAGCGACGCCCACCAGTGGGCTATCGCTTAGTTTTACCTACGCTGCCTACGGGATACGCCATGAAAACTACGGTTTTCCTTCACTGTGATATTGCCGGGCGGCCTTGTCGCATACAGGATTTTCGCCAGCTATTGGACACTGCCGGTGTTCTACCCTTCGTGGCTGGCATTGGGCCCTTTCACATGTCGCATGTGTGGATGTTGAAGCTAAAAACTGCAGAAGCGAAGGAACGACTGCTGACAGAAGGATCAATAGAAGTGAAAAAACGCTATTGTGCAGTTTGAACCCAACAACGTGAGTTGGCCTTCAGGGTGCACTGGGTGCCCTTCTATGGGTCGAATGAGGCTGTGCAGAAGGCTTTTGAAGACTTCGGAGAAGTGACAGATGTCACTCGTCAGCAGTGGAACAGTCCGGGTTTCGAAGTCGCCAAGTTGACAACCCGGCTGGTGCGTATGGTTCTGAAGGAGGGGCTCTCTATCGATAATTTACCCCACATGTTCAAGTTTTACGGAGGGCGAGTGTTAGTGGTGATGCCTGGACGTCCACCAATATGCCTACGGTGCAAGAGGAAGGGACATATTCGACACGACTGCCGCATGCCGAGGTTCAGTTTGTGTCGGTCTTTCGGACACGAACGGGAAGGATGCGTCCGCACGTACGCGTGTGTGGCCACGGGTACTGCTCCGCCGCAAGACGACGGAAGCGAGCTGCTTATGGACCAAGAGGAACTGGAGAACGCCGGAGCCCGGCCCCCTTCAGGAATCAGGGACGGCCCTGCTTTCCAGCAGCCGGAGCTTCCTGCTGGCAACGAGAAGTCACAAGGGGACCCCGCTGCAGAAACGACTGGCAAGAAGGCGGATGCTGCTCCGCCGCCAGAAGAGCCAACGAAAGAGGGCACTACAGGCAGCCATGACTCCGTGGCGCCGATGGGTGCGACAGTCGCTTCCATTAAGCGACCTCGTGACAACGAAAAGGCACCGGCCACGGACCGAGAGCTTCGTCGGCTAGTAAGGCATTGGAGAGGGGAGGGAGCCAAGAAAGGCAAGTTAGCCTTGTCAGGGTCCTCGTCGCTCGCTCGCGACGAGAGACCGAAGCAGTGAGCGTTATAAGAACCGTTTGTTTGCTGTGTGTACGCTATGGCTTACTTGAAGAAACCGCTAAAAGTTGGCACTCTGAACGCACGAGGACTTGCCTCGAAGCGTAAGCAAGTGCAGTTGAACAGACTGTTCGGCGAGTTAGATCCAGATATCGCGGCTATTCAAGGAAGAAAAGTTGAGGATGACCAGGAAACAGATATCATTGTGCTTGTTTTTCGGTCATGATTCAATGTTTGTGTAAGCCGTGCGGCTGGTTTGTCGGCGGAATGCTGTCTTTTCCTGATAAAAAAACATAGGCATAGTAGAGGAGCAAATAATAACTTGTGCAAGGGGACGGTTTATCGTGTGTGACTTCACATACGAAACACTCGTGGTGAGGGTTGTCGTCCTGTATGCTCCTACGATACAAAAGGAACGCCGCGGAATTTTGAACAGTTAGCTTCGTTCCTTGAGTGCAGTCGAGTGCTCATAATAATGGGTGATTTAAATTGTGTTTTGGACCCTAAAGATCGTTCAAATGGAAAGAATGTAAAAGACCTGAGTGCGGATTTATTGAAGAGTGTCCTGAACGAGTGCAGCTTAGAGGACGTAATGGACCTGGCGAAAAGTCAAATATGTGCATTTTACGCATTTTCAAAGAAGTAGCCACGCACGACTCGACAGAATATATGTGTCGCCGGAGTTGTCGCCTTCCTGTGAGCAGTATGAAGCGAAGCAAGTGTCCTTTACCTACCACTGCCTAGTTACAGTAACTTTGGGAGGAAGGAAGCAGCGTAAAACAAAAATGAACTTGGATATGGAGAAGCTAAACTCAAGGCTTATTGAAGATGACATATTTTAAAGAAAAGTTAAGGAAAGCATGAATATGTTTAATAATAGTGAAGCAGGATGTATTGATTCTTGGGAAGGCTTTAAGCAGGAGGTGAAAATTCATGACATTGAGCGTTCAAGCATAATAAAGTATGAGGAAAACAAAGAAGAAAAGGAACTGCGAGAGCTTCTGGAAAATTTAGGGTGCGAAGAGGAACAAACGCCTGGCATGTTCATGCGTGTTATAAAGGGCGTCAAAGTTAGGCTAGAAGCTTAAGATGCTCAGAAGTACAGAGGGGCAGCGATAAGAGCACGCACGGAAAAATGGCTTACTGGCGAAACGCCAAAATAACGCGCGCTCTCAGATGAAAAGCAATACGTGCGCTCGAACGAGATCTCAGTTATCGAATAAAAAGGGCAGATCATGAGCGATCAAACTGGAATTTCGAGTGCATTCGTGGAACATTACCGTGAGCTGTTTGCAAGCAAAGCACCAAGTCAAGAAGGGTTTCGGGAAAATTTTTTTTCACTTATGCCAATATTAGGAAATGAGATCACTGAAGAACTACAGGACGAATAAAGTATTGAGGAAATAGTGACAGCAATTGATGATCTGAATGCCGGAAAGTCGCCGGGACCTGATGGTTTGAGTGCGGCCTTTTATAAGAGCTTTAAATATGACCTTGCCGCTATGCTTTATCAGGTTTTCAAGGAATGCTTTGAGGTCGGTAGGCTGCCACCTTCATTTAACAGTGCCCATATGGTCTTAATTCCGAAGACAGATGACCCAGCCAAGCTGGTAAAGGTATTAGGGTATAGACCGATCACGTTAACAAATGTTGATTATAAAATTCTGATGAAAGCGTTAGCTAAGCGATTGCAATACGTCATAAAGGATATTGTTGGCCCTCACCAAACGTGTGGTATAAAAACCAGAAGCATATTTAAAAATATTCATGTAGCACGCTGCGTGCTCGAGTGCTGCGATGCTCTAAATAAGAAAGTGGCTATGGTTCAAATTAACTTTGAAAAAAGCGTTCGATCGCGTGTCTCATGAAATACTCTACTGTTTGTTGGAACATATTGGTTCAGTTGTTCTCAAAGGGATAAAAATGGCTTATGCATGTTGCTCGACACGCCTTATGATAAACAATGTTACCTGAAAGAACTGATGTAAGGGCATCTGTTCGACAAGGATGTCCACTGTCCCCTCTCCTTTTTGCAATTTATTTGGTGCGTTTTTCTAGGATGAGAACTGCGAGTGGGAACATCCGAGGTTTTAGGTTGGCAGCGTGTGAGGTGAGGATACAGGCATACGCTGATGACGTAGCGCTCTTTTGTGAAGACCACTAAAGTGTTGTAGACGCGTTACAAATAACTGAAAGGTTTTGCAGGCAAACTGGCAGCGCTGTTAATCTAGACAAATGTCTCGGAGTCTGGCATGGACAATTTGACTTAGAGCCAGAATTGTTCTGCGGGGTCCGATGGGCTACAACTCCCGGAGTTTATTTGGGAGTTCAGCTGGACAAATATGGGGAGAATACCAATTACTGGAATGAAAAGCAGAAGAAATGCGGGGCAGGACGCAAGGGTGGATGGGCCGTAACCTTTCCATTTTCGCTCGTGCAACTTTATGTAACACCTTTCTTGTTGCAAGGATCATGTATTTACTCCAAGAATTATATTTTGCACGAAAAAATATCCAAAGGTTCCATCGAGTTTTTGCTGTTTTCATTTGGGTTTTCAATTGGGAAAGAATTCGCAGAGATATTCTGTTCCGGAGAGTAAAGGTCGGAGGACTGTCTTTTATGCATATATATGTACGGCAGGTGGTTTTAAGGTTTTGTTTCTTGCGTGACCAAAATGACGCCTTCTTGCGAACATTCATACAAACCATGCTATCTAGTGCACTACCAGAATTCATTGTCCCTTCGTGCAATTCTGGGAGGTACACAGTGTCTCGCTTCCTGCGAGAGGTGGTCTGGTCATTCGTGTTTTTGCAAGTGCGGTTTTCTCTAGAGTTCTTAGCGAGTGTAACGCCGAAGCGGCTATCCAAGGATCTTGTTGAGCAGTTGTTTCCAGCTGCAGTGTACAGGACCTTATACTGTGAAGGCCCCGGAAAAGACGTTCTCAGGCGAGTTAAAAAGATGACTGTTGCGCCTGGCGTTAAAGCATTCTTTTTCAAATTGCATACAGGAACCCTACCAGTAAAAACATGGCTAGAGGAAAAGGGCCTTTTTCTTCCTTGGGGCTCAAACTGTCTCGTGTAGAAAGCCAGAGACGGTAGAACACGTGTTCCTGGATTGTTGGGATGCGGTGTTTTACTGGGATGTTTTGCAAAGAACCCTAAAAAAGACTTGCCATTGACACCGCGCGGAATTTGGTACCTGATCACTGAAAGTGTTGTTGCACAGTATGACCAGATTATGTTATTGGGCCTTCACAGCATTTGGAGGAGTAGAATGGCTTTTAGACATTGTAACTTGGATGCACGATTGGTATGTGATTATTTTGTCGAACATATGTATAAATTAAGAGAAGTCCAGAAGAAGAGGGGACTATGCGGATGATGTATTGAGTCTGATGGACCAACTTGTTTCAATGAAAGTCCATTAGACACGGTTGCCTGCCCAGGGGCATGACAACTACGATATTTTATAGATGTGTATATTCATGAAATAAAGAAAAAGAAAGCTTTGTCTAGGGGCTAGGATACCTGTCTCTCACCCAGGAGGCCCGGGTTCGATTCCCGGCGTCGGAAGGTGCGGTCTCAGGGTGTAATGTGGATTCTGTGGACTCTGAATGCAGCGATCCGAGTTGAAATCTCGGTGAGACCTGCGCTTTCCTTCTTTTTTTTCTTTTCCCCACTTAAACTGCCTTGGACGTTTCTTCTGAACCCGCTTGCACCGCTTCGCCTCGTTCCGGCGTGGTCTAGTGGCTGGTTGAAGTAGTGACGTGATGCCGGGATCTTACGGGCAGATTAATTGACTGGGGTAAATGCCTCGGATTCTGGCATGGAGAATGGCCGAGGATTCGACTTGCGGCCACCGAGCGTGACGGTCATGTTTCGATGGGTTCCCGAGGAACGGTTTCAGCGGCCCAGCTGGGCCGTGGTATCAGGTGTACAGACAAACCGAACGAGGATTATCAGCTGATTCTGCCACATGTGCCTACAGGTTCGACAGTTTTAAATACAGTTTTTTTGCATGACCACACTCAAGCGCATCCTTTCCGTGTGGAACATTTCCGAGACGCTCTAACGCTTTTATCACTGCTGCCGGAAGTAGTTGCCCTCGGTGATTATCAAATGAATCACATGTGGGCGGTAACATTCAAGGACGAAGAAGGGAAAAAGATTTTGCAGATCGAGGCGTTCGACGTCAAGGAGCACCGCTGTGTGGTCATAGATCCAAGCAACCAGGGCGTCCGGCTGAAGCTGCATTGGCTGCTCTACGATGTGCGCGATGACGATGTGCGGTCGGCGTTGGCACACGAAGGTGGCAGCCTACCGACCTTAAAGCACTCCTTGAAAACCTGATAAAGCATAGCGGCAAGGTCATATTTAAAGCTCTTATAAAAAGCCGAACTCAATCCGTCAGGTCCCGGCGACTTGCCGACATTCAGATCATCAATTGCTGTCACTATTTCCTCAATACTTTATTCGTCCTGTAGTTCATCAGTGATCTCATTTCCTAATATTGGCATAAGTGGTTAAAAATTTTTCCCGACACCCTTCTTCACTTTGTGCTTTGCTTGCAAACAGCTCACGGTAATGTTCCACGAATGAACTCGAAATTCCAGTTTGATCACTTAGGATTTGCCCTTTGTATTCAATAACTGAGATCTCGTTCGAGCGCGCGTATCGCTTTTCATTTGAGAGCGCGTTTTGTTGGCGTTTCGCCAGTAAGCCATTTTTCCGTGCGTGCTCTTATCGCTGCCCCTCTGTACTTCTGAGCATCTAAAGCTTCTAGCCTAACTTTGACGCCCTTTATATTATGCATGAACATGCCCGGCGTTTGTTCTTCTTCGCGCCCTAAATTCGCCAGAAGCCCTCGCAGTTGCTTCTTTTTTTCCCTCATACTTTATTATGCTTGAGCGCTCAATGGCATGAATTTGCACCTCCTGCTTAAAGCGTTCCCAAGAAGCAATACATCCTGCTTCACTATTATTAAACATATCCATGCTTTCCTTAACTTTTCTTAAAAATATCGCGTCTTCTATAAGCCTTGAGTTCAGCTTCCACATATCCCAGTCCATTTGTTTTACGCTGCTTCCTTCCCCCCAAAGTTACCGTAACTAGGCAGTGGTCACTGAAGGACACTTTCTTCACTTTATACTGCTCACAGGAAGGCAAAACTCCGGCGACACATATATTCTGTTGAGCCTTGCGTGGCTACTGCCTTGAAAATGCGTAAAATACACATGTTTGACATTTCGCCAGGTCCATTACGTCCTCTAAGCTGCACTCGTTCACGACACTCTTCAACAAATCCGCACTCAGGTCTTTTACATTCTTTCCATTTGAACGATCTTTAGGGTCCAAAACACAATTGAAATCACCCAATAATATGAGCACTCGACTGCACTCAAGGAACGAACCTAACTGTTCAAAAAATCCGCAGCGTTCCTTTTGTATCGTAGGAGCATACAAGACAACAACCCTCACCGCGAGTGTTTCGTATGTGAAGTCACACACGATAAACCGCCCCCTTTCACAGGTTATTTGTTCCTCTACAATGCCTATGTTTTTCCTCAGGAAAAACAGCATTCCGCCGACAAACCAGCCGCATGGCTTATAAAAACATTGAATCGTGAGTGAAAAACATGCACCATGTTATTTGTTTGCTGGTCATGCTCAACTTTTGTTTCTTGAATAGCCGTGATATCTAGATCTAACTCGCCGAACAGCCGGTTCAACTGCACTTGCTTACGCTTCGAGGCAAGTCCTCGTGCGTTCAGAGTGCCAACTTTACGCGGTTTCTTCAAGTAAGCCATAGCGTAGACACGGCAAACAAACGGTTCTTATAACGCTCACTCCTTCGGTCTCTCGTCGCGAGCGAGCGACGAGGACCCTGACAAGGCTAACTTGCCTTTCTTGGCTCCCTCCCATCTCCAATGCCTTTCTAGCCGACGAAGCTCTCGGTCCGTGGCCGGTGCCTTTTCGTAGTCACGAGGTCGCTTAATGGAAGCAACTGTTGCACCCATCGGCGCCTCGGAGTAATGGTCGCCTGTAGTGCCCTCTTTCGTTGGCTCTTCTATCGGCGGAGCAGCATCCGCCGTCTTGCCAGTCGTTTATGCAGCGGGGCCACCTTTTGACTTCTCGTTGCCAGCAGGAAGCTCCGGCTGCTGGAAAGCAGGGCCGTCGCTGAGTCTTGAAGGGGGCGGGGCTCCGGCGTTCTCCAGTTCCTCTTGGTCCATAAGCAGCTCGCTTCCGTCGTCTTGCGGCGGAGCACTACCCGTGGCCACACGCGCGTACTTGCGGACGCATCCTTCCCGTTCGTGTCCGAAGGACTGACAAGCTGCACCTCGGCGTGCGGCAGTCGCGTCGAATATGTCCCGTCCTCTTGCACCGTAGGCATATTGGTGGACGTCCAGGCACCGCCTCTAACACTCGCCCTCCGTAAAACTTGAACATGTGGGGTAAATCATCGATAGAGAGCCCCTCCTTCAGAACCATACGCACCAGAAGGGTTGTCAACTCGGCGTCTTCGAAACCCGGACTGTTCCCCTGCTCACGAGTTACATCTGTCACTTCTCCGAAGTCTTCAAAAGCCTTCTGCACAGCCTCATTCGACACATAGAAGGGCACCCAGTGCACCCTGAAGGTCAACTCACGTCTTTTGGGTTCAATGACTGCACGATAGCGTTTTTTCACATCTAGTGCTCCTTCTGTGAGCAGTCGTTCCTTTGCTTCTGGAGTTTTGAGCTTCAACATCCACACATACGACATTTGAAAGGGCCCAATGCAGGCCACGAAGGGTAGAGCACCGGCAGTGTCCAATGGCTGGCGAAAATCCTGCATGCGATAAGGCCGCCCGGCAATATCACAGTGAAGGAAAACAGTAGTCTTCATGGCGTATCCCGTAGGCAGCGTAGGTAAAACTAAGCGATAGCCCACCGGTGGGCGTCACTCACTTAAACCTCGGCCAGGCATGACCGATAACGAAGCGTGCTCAGAGGTTGCCATCACACGTCCGTACGCTGCGGCGGCCGGAAGCGGAAGCACCGTTACACCATGAGACCGCACCTTCCGACGCCGGGAATCGAGCCCGGGCCTCCTGTTTGAGCCAGATATCCTAACCAATGGACCACGCCGGAACGAGGCGAAGTGGTGCGAGCGGGTGCCCAAAAAACGTCCAAGGCAGTTTAAGTGGTGAAAAGAAAAAAAGGAAAAAAGCGCAGGTCTCACCGAGATTTTAACTGGGATCACTGGAATCAGAGTCTAGAGTGCTAACCATAACACCATGACACCACACCTTCCGGCGCCGGGAATCGAACCCGGGCCTCCTAGGTGAGAGCCAGGTATCCTAAACACTAGACCACTTTTTTTTTCTTTAGTGCCGATTTTGACACGTAAACAAAATTAAAAAAGAATTCGGCCAATTCGACCGATACACGATGGTTTAAAATCTTTTCAATACAGTCAAGTCATCTGGTACAGAGACCCATTCAGGCTGTTCAGCTCGTGCCCGGTACACTTCTCTCAGGCACACGACACTTCCAATGACGTTTTCTCGCACAGAATGCACGTTTGCATCGGCATGCCGCACCTGCATTCTGCTTTTCCACAAGCTTTGGGGGCTTAGCAGCATGATTAAGTCATTGTTCACTCCTGTTTCATTTTGAATTCGCGTAGGGGTCCAGGGGAAGATCATTTTTAATAGTTCTTGGAGGGCGTCTCAGTGAAAGACGGGGTCCCAACACACCAGGAATACACGATCTATCGTCTCGGGCTTCTTGAATAGGATGCAGTTGTCCAGGGGACGAAAATCCCATTTTCGTTAAGCCATGTTTCAACAGGGAGCGTATTTGAATTCGTAGAAAAACGTTTTCATAGATGGATTAACTGGCATTCTTTTGACTCGTTTTAAAACATCCTGTCCTGGACTCCCACGGTGCAGGCTTCGGTAAAGAGGAATTGGCACCATAACATCCACTAAGGCCGTATACAACTTTTTCTTTTAAACTTTACACAAGTAGTCAAGAGAAAACCGCACTTGTAGAAGCCTGAACTAGAGTACAACCTCTCTCATGTACCCCACTACGGAACCACGCATATTCTCACTCGAAGACACCACAATTTCAGGAAGCAGCCTCTGCAATCGCAGCTGAATAACAGTCCGGAAAAAGCTGTCCGACTGGTCATGAAGAAACATGAATCGTGATACACCCTGGCGCGAAAACAAATGAACAAGACCAAGGCCACCACCTTTGACAGAAATAAACATATTGGTGCGACTGGTTCGCTCCCATGTCGACGTCCGTATAAAAACAGCACAGACGCGGTGAATTCTTTGAATATTGGCTCGGGATGCACTGAACACGTTAATTAGGTACCATATCTTGGACGCAAGTAAAATTTTACAGACAGAGCAGAGCGAAAACATCTATAGCTGCCTCCCTTGCCACGAGTCTGCCTTCTCCTTCGCCCTTGACGCTTCATCGTTCCATCTGTCATTGGCATCCCGATAACATTCTAGAGGCACGCAAAGATAGCGCTTTGGCACTTTTGACCACTGCGACCGACAGAAGTGTTCCGGGCCATCGTCCCAATTACCGTGCCACAACACACAGCTCTTGTCCCAGTTTATCAGGCAGCCAGTTTGTTGACAGTATTTTCGACTAGGTTGGTAACTTCAGCAACGCGCTCCTTGTTTGAGCAAAAAATAGCAATATCATCTGCCTAGGCGAGAACTTTCATAAGGGATGATTGCAGTTCAAAGCCAGTAATAATATTACTCTTAATTATGGCCAAGCAGAGCGGCTCTATGTAGGTTGCGAACAGTAGGGGCGAAAGAGAGCATCCCTGCCTCACTGAAGAATGCACTTCTAGTCGGTCTGTGAACTTGCTATTTACGATTACTCGTGTGCTGCAGTTCCCATAGGCCATTCTGACGCTTTCCGCTACAACGCGCCTTATGTTCAAATGATCAAGAATGCAAAAAAGAACGTCATGTGAAACACGATCGAAGGCCTTCGCAAGGTCCAGCTGAATCATTGCAATGCGCTCCACAACGGCGTCACAACATTCCAGTATGCTACGTGCAACGTCTATATTTGTCGCGGTACTGCGTCCTTTGATGCCACAGGTCTGGTGTAGCCCAACCAATGTTTTGATTACACCCTGTAATCTCTTATCTAAAACTTTCATATATATCTTGTAATCTAAGTTGGTGAGGCTTATCGGCCGATAAGAGCCCACCAACAAGCACTTCTCCGGAT
This sequence comes from Amblyomma americanum, assembly GCF_052857255.1. NCBI lineage: Eukaryota > Metazoa > Arthropoda > Arachnida > Ixodida > Ixodidae > Amblyomma > Amblyomma americanum. The sequence continues at coordinate 222,117,787 of NC_135497.1, read as the reverse complement.
CATCTTTTTTGGGTATGAGGACAAAGTGTGAGGTAGTAAAAGACAGTGGAACTTTTTTCCGGTCGTACGCCTCCGCGAGCACATTTATCAGTAAGGGAGCTATCATGCATTTGAATTCTTTGTAGAAACCGGCGCATACTTCATGTGGGCCACGTGCTTTTCCTCTTTGCAATTCATCTATTGCGGATTCAATTTCTCCGACACTAATGGGCATCTCAAGGTGCACCTTCTCTTCATCCTCGAGTCTAGACAATAAGGGCAAAAAACGTACCGATATCCTTCATCCATCTCACGCCTTTGACCCAGAAAGTCGTTGAAGTGGTCCATTATAACCTTCTGGATAACTTTCGTATCGATAGAAACTTCAACCCCGTGCCTTATCTGCGTAATTTCTTTGTGACGAATGTAATGTTTTTCGTCGGACAATGCTCGTTTAGTCGGCGTTTCACCGGTCCACAATTTCTCGGACCCAGAGCGAATGACGACTGCTTTGTATCTGTCGTTGTCTATTTGTTCAAGCTGGCGTTTTACTGCCCTTAATTCTTTCAACAAATGGCCGGGACTCACAACTTTCCATGCAGGTAAGGTATTTTAACTGCTCATTCAATTCAGTTTCCTTTTCCTTCTCTGTATGCCTATTAAGACAACTCTTTTCTATTGCATTACGTTTCACCCATTCCTTGAAATCTTCGCACTGAACAGCCAAGTTCTCAGGTTGTATCTCTAACAGTCGGTGCAGTTCGTTTGTAGTTTCATTTATGAAATCTTCGTCTTCCAACAGCTTTGCATTAAATTTTCACAAGTGCCAGTTAAAGGACGTATGTTTTTTTGGCGCCAAAGGTTGAGATTACGAGGCAGTGGTCACTGAATGCAACAGGTTGAACTTCATACTTTATGCAGAGATGCAAGAGTTCCGTATATACATACAGCCTATCCAACCTAGCATGACTTTCACGCTTAAAGTGTGTATATTTAGGGCTATTACCGTAAGTAAACATTTCATCAATGTCTTCTAAACAATGGTCGCGCACAATACTGTTCAATAATTGACCACTTTTTTCGCGCACCGGCAAGCGCTTCATACGGTCCGCCGCAACACACAGTTGAAATCACCCAACACCAGAAGTGTTCTGTCACAAACAAAATTATGTTCTAGACGATTGAAGAACTCTTGGCGTTTGGATTCTACGATTGGTGTATACACGCAGATCACTCGCCAACACAGATAAGAAAAAGTGAAATCAACGACAAGAAGACGTCCACTGGTACAAGCGAAAACAGACTACAATATAGCCTAGACTGTTGCGCATAAACACAGCGCACCCACCCAAGGTGCCAACAGAGTGACAAACACTAAAGACTGGACACTAAAGTGGGACACCATACGATCAGTAGCTTCCTCACTTTCTATTTTCGTCTCCTGGACAGCCACTATGTCAAGCACGTTGTCAGCAAGTAGGCGAATCAGCGTTTCCCAGCTGATAGACCAGCAGCTTCCTGGCTGACGTCCATGGCATCGGTGTGGTTGGCCTCCACACTCTCCGGAGCTTCGACCGCGGCATTTGTCACGTTTCCCGCCTTGTCATCACTTTCTTGCTGAGGTTGAAGACCCGCAGCTTCACTAGGTTTGACAGCACTGCTTGTCGTCGCACTCTTTTTCGATAGAGGCGTCAGCGACGGTGCCTTTTGAGCCAAAACTTGGCCATTTGCTCTGGCTGCCTCCTCTGCATCCGCCTCGCCCATCAGCAACTCAGATGAGTCTGAACTGTTCCCGGGGCCGGCAATGCTCGCGTAAGTACGCGCACACTGGCCGTCTTCATGCCCGAACCATCGGCCGGCACCACACCGAGGGACCCGACACTCTTTGCGGATATGGCCTGTACCTCGACAGCGGAGGCACAACGGAGGCCTGCCCGGCACGACAACCAGCGCTAACTCCCCTCCGACTTTGAGATGATGCGGCAAGTCGTCAAGCTTCACGCAAGCTTTCAACTTCATTGTGATGAGTCTGGTGGTCGAGCCCTTCTCCAACAAACCATGTACAGTCTAGCGTGATTTGAAGGTTATCGCGCGAGCGTCGACCGAGAACAGGAACAGCGCCATGGCCCAGAATACTCTTTTGTGGCGAGGGAAGTATCAGGACAGCTTCTATCACTCTCTTGGCTGTTCCTTAACCAGATTCACTCCCTTCTAGGCAAGCAGCTTTTTAAGTTTCTTCCTTTGCTCCATCTAACAGGCAGTGATGGTATTGCGCGCAACGTATTCTTCGGTATTATCTGGAATTGGACGCTACGAAGGTGCATCTGGCGTGTGTAACGCCAGTTATAGCCTTACGCAAAAATCTTTTTCGAAATTTCATCGGCCGACACAGACAGTATGACGAGGCGATGTTGAGAAGGTATATCTTTTGCAACTCGGTAAGTCGTTCAACTGAAGCAGTACTAAGGATTAGCTTTACCAAATCTTTCCCACCAATTTTGTTATCGTCCGTGAAGATAACACTTAACAAAGTCCACACTCCACTGCAAAGAATGGAAAGCTTAGAATGAAGAGGGAGGGCGGTAAATTCCTCGCGGTGGTGATGGTTGTAGCATGGAACCACGAACGAGGGAGAGAAGAATGCGAAATCGTGACTTTCATTGCTCCAAAACGGGCCGCTAGGCGCCTGGAACGCTAGGCCCGTCGACACTCGCGTGATAACCTTCATATCGCGCCCGACTGTACTCAACAGCACTCACGGGCCACTTCAGAGACTTTTCCGTACGGCGCGAAGGCGACACGCACGTCCTCGTCAGGCACGTTGTAAAGCAGCCATTGCAGCTTCAAACGCACGTCCTGGTTTTCAGGGTCAATCACCAGGCAGCGCCGTTCTTTCACACGCAGTTCACCGATGCCGGCAATCTTCACTGTTTCGGGTTCCTCGAATGTGAAGGCCCAGACATGGCTCATGCGATACGCCCCCAGGGCGATAACGTGCGGGAGGAACGAATGCTGAGCTAACGCGTCCCGAAAATCTTTCTCGCGATACGGTCGGGCCGGGATATCCGCGTGCAAAAAAACTGTATCCAAAACGTAACGGCCTGTAGGCAGCCCTGGTAAAACAATCTGATACGTACTTCCTTGTTCAGAAGACCTGTTTCAGCGGCCAGACATGGCCGCTGTAGCTGCTCCAACGAAGTCCGTCATCGCACGTCCGAAACGCTCGGTGGCCGGAAGTCGAATCTAGCCTCTAGACCACGCCGGAACGAGGCGAAGCGGTGCAAGCCGGTGCTCAAGAAACGCCCAAGGAAGTTTAAGTGCTGAAAAGGAAAAAAGGCGCAGGTCTCACCGAGATTTGAACTGGGATCGCCTGAATCAGTCCAGAGTGCTGACCATTACACCATGAATACTGAAGAAGTTGGCGCGGAAAAACGAGGACAAGCGAGACAAACAAAGACGAGCATTTCAACCAACTAGCCCAACTTTCTGCTCTCCTAAGCATTACACCATGAGACAGCACCTTCCGATGCCGGGAATCGAACCCGGGCCTCTTGGGTGAGAGCCAGGCATCCTAGCCATTAGACTGCGCCGGAACGAGGCAAAGCGGTGCAAGCGGGTTCACAAGCAACGTCCAAGGCAGTTTAAGTGGGAAAAAGAAAAAAAAGGGCAGGCCTCACAGAGATTTGAACTGGGATCGCTGGAATCAATGTCCAGAGTGCTAACCAGTACACCATGACACTTTTTTTTTCTTTATTGCCCTGAGATACACAAGCAACAAATGGTGAAAGCACCTCAGCTACACTTCAGTAGGTGAGGAGGAATTAAAATCTTTTCAAAATAACCAAATCATAAAACACAGAAACCCACTCTGGTGGGTCAGGCTGCACCCTGAAAGCTTCGCGTAGATAAACAGCACTCTCAATGAAGTTTTCACGTGCTGAGCGAATGTTGACATCTGCGTGTCGCACCTGCATTCGCGTTTTCCACGGACCGTGGAGGCCGAGAAGCATAATCATATCATAGGGCACTTCCTCATTTACGACTGGGAGGAATCGGATTCCATAAAGGTGTAAAGGAAGATCTAGAAAGATAGGGTCCCAGCACTCTAAGAAAACGTGCTTGATCGTTTCAGGTTTTTTACACAACAAACAATTTGTCGTCCACGGCACGAGGATCCCTTTATCATTCAGCGATGTTTTAACAGGGAGCGTATTGGTATGGGGGGAGTTTGAAAAAGAATGTTTGAACTCCTGACCTAACGGGCATCCTATTAACTCGCTTTAAAACATCTTGCCCAGGGCCTCCACGGTGAGGTGACCAGTAAGAAGGTACCGGCAGCGTCACATGGCTACTGCGTTGGAAATGGGTGTATTGAGGACGTGCACCGCTTGTGAAAACACTGCCAATATCTTCCATGTTGTAATCGTGAACTAGTGCGTTCAAGATTTCCGCACTTTTGTCTCGCACTGGCAAACATTTTACACGATCTACCGCATGACACACAAAGTTGAGATCACCTAACAACACTAGCACTTTTTCACAATCTAAGTACATCTGGAAGCGTTCGAAAAACTCTTTTCTCTCTGACTCCACATTCGGAGCATATGCACAGACAACTCGGAAGTTTAGGCCAAGATGCAGAAAGTCAACAACCAGGAGGCGGCCGCTTTGACAAGAAAAAAGTGACTGCACAGTTATTTTGACATTATTTCGTATGAAAAGGGCACAGCCGCCTGAGGCGCCTACAGAGTGGCACACGCAAACATAAAATTGCATATGGAAAGCGAACACCATACGATCTGTCGCTTCTTGGCTCTCAATTTGCGTTTCTTGAATGGCTATTACGTATAGCTCATTTTCTAAGAAAAGGCGACTAAGCTGACACTGTCGCCTTCTTGCTCCGAGACCTCGTACATTTAAAGTCGCTACACGAAGTGCTTCTGGAAAACGATTCACCATTTGGAAAGAAAAGGGACAATATCCTATAGTGTCTGCCCTCACACCAAGCACCGCGACCCCACAAACCCTAAAGCGGGCTTAACAGGACAATGCTACGGAGGCAGTTTCCCCGCCTGCCGTGAGTCGACCGGAATGTTCGGCCGAGGTTTAAAGCTCGCTCGCCTCATACCTGGCTTTTAGGAGGAGGCTCGTCTCCATCTTTGAGGTACTGCTGTGCCTCAATGCCTGTGCCGTCCTCATGTGAACGCTTCCCGGCCATAAGGCTGGTTGCAGTCGGGGGAACGTCCATGGGCTCAGCACCAGGATGGGTGACACTCAGTGTAGATTCCTTTCGCGCTGCAGCCTCATCTTTTGGCGCAACGTCCGCTTGTGCTGCAGGTACCACCGGCTGTCCAAGCGTTGCTCCATTACTGGGAAGTGCCACTAACTGTTCGGCTTGAGGAACAGTAGACGTAGACGGCTGCGCTACTGGAACACTCGCTTCTTTCGATGCATTGTCTGCATCTGCCTCTTCCATGAGAAGTGAAGACGTGTCCTCACTGTTCACGGGCCCTGCGACGCTGGCGTACGTTCGAGCGCACTGGCGCTCCTCATGGCCGAAGTGACGGCAAGCTGCGCACCGTGGAATCCGACAATCTCGCCGAATATACCCTGTGCCGCGGCAGCGCAGGCCTGCCTGACACGACCACAAGCGGCAGCTCTCCGGCTACGCTCACCTGGTGGGGCAGGTCGTCCACCTCCACGCCGGCGTTTAATTTAAGGGTCACCAGCCTCGTAGCCCTTGTCAGACACGCCTTGTGCGCGCCATCGCTCTCTTGAGACGTCGGTCACCTTCCCAAACGGCGCGAAGGCTAGCCGCACGTCTTCTTCCGGTACGCTGTGTAGCAGCCAGTGCAGCTTCATTCGAACGTCATGGTTGGCGGGGTCGATCCCCAGGCATCGGGCACCCTTCAGATTGAGCTCGCCGACGTTTACAACCTTCTTCACAGCCTCAGCGTCCTTAAAGGTTACCGCCCACACATGGCTCATGCGATAAGAGCCTAGGGCGATAACTTCCGGCCGGAGCGACAGCGGAACGAGCGCATCTCGAAAATCTTCCACTGTGTAAGGGCGCACACTGGGGCGCGATTACGGATCAGTCTCAAAAAACTGTCTCAATATTGAGACAGTGACGTCAAAATGACGACACCGAGAAATGCCGACCGCCGAATCGGCCAATGCGGAGCAAGGAGGCGGTGGGCTCCGCCCCGAAACCACTAATCGCACGACAAGGGACCGTAGACTAATGTTTTGAAGTAAAAACGCAGCGAATAAAAACGAGTGATGTTTTATTTTGCTAAGTAACTGTATTTCAAACCCAACAGCACCAAGCAAAAGAACCAGGGTTTTCATTTTTGCAATTAAGTTTGCTGTTTAGTCACTTTTTTTGCCGTGAAGGTGTGCTGTCAGCGGTATAGCGTGAACATGTTAGTCTGAAAATGAACAAAAACGCAATGAAGAAAACAAATAATGTTTTATTTTGGTAGTAAACTTTGTTGCAATCTCAACAACACGAGGGAAAATTAGAAGCATTTTCGGTTTTTCAATTAAATTTGCTGTAGGTTAAATTCTCTTGCCATGAGGGCGCGCTGGCAGTGACATAACGTGAACATGGCGGCCTGCAAGAAAACAGCTGATTCCATGGCTAGTTCCTGTTTTTTCGCGTGTCGTCTAAAATCAAGGTACTTTGCGGATGTCTTAAGTGCGCAGAAAAATCTGATTGAAGGCAGTGAATGCTACGGGCCTGCCGAGATCAACTTACAAGCAGCGCTCGGCTCGAAAATCGACGAAGACAACTTTAGTCTGTGTTCTCGGTCGGCGCCTATCGATCGCCGAGTGACGTGTGGTTCTGTTAATTTTCTTTAGAAAATACCAGAAAACCATGAATCATCACATAGAAGCAACTGCCGACAGACAGGTGCAGCTGCTGATAGCTTGCAATCTCGGTGCGGGAAATGAGAGCCGACACGGCCTGCCTCTGTGGCAGCACTCTTCTGCCTCGTAACCAAGTGTTGCCGCCCACATCGGGCTAAGCACTTGATGTTCCGTTTGTATTTTTGTAGCTCCGTTCGGTTTATGTTCAGTTGTTGCCGTAGTTTCTTTTTTTTCCTGTGCAAGATGCAGAAATTGTGATGTTTATGCTCCACTTTGTTTAGAGAGAAAGGAAGCACTTGACTTGATAACTTTGCTATTGTCACCGAGGAGAGAACGAGCTTGTTCCATTAACGTTATTTACTGATCATGTAGTAGATCCAGGGTCAACCTGGAAAGAAGTAGTTTGCTTGTATAGAGGCTAATTGCAACTGGGCAGAAAGTTGAGCAAGTTTGTTCATGTTTGCTGGTACACAGCGCTTGAATTGCATATGATCCAGGGCAGTGATGTGTAATATTGTATTTTGCTCAGCAGGCGGAGTGATGTTGGTATAACTGGGTTTGGTGAGGGCAGTGTTTGAAGGGCTTTAAATACTTTGCATAGCTTCTAACATGCACTTCCTTTCAGGTCGGAAGACCACTTGTTTTTTTTTTTTTAATTATGGTCCATCATATCTGAGACACCCTGTATACAGGCCACTCCACTTTGAAAGGGAACAGCCAGTTGAAAATGACTAGGACATTAAATACCTAGGCGAAAAGTAGCTTGACAGCAGTTGCACTTATCACACATATGATAGCACAAGGAGCTTGTCCGGCCATTCGGCATTGTCACCGTCTCGTGTCATCATGGACAAGACTTCATAGCCCTGTGTTACGCAAACCAAGCTAGGTGTCAGTTATGGGGCAATAACCGAGTGCTCAAAATTTCCCACAATGGAGCTGCATGTATATTCTTAGAGCTGTAGAGCATTTCCAGTAACGGTGTTGCATGATTTGTGATTGTAAACTAACCTCCAATCACACACCATCTCCTTGATGATGTGTCTGTGATGTTTACACATCTTTGTCTATCAGTGAAGATGTTCTAGTCATTCAGCAGTCATTGGAGCCACTGCACCTTACAATCTTTATTATGCATTGTTGTACAGCGGTTTCCTTGCAGTAGGTACAGCATTTAGCACAGAGCGAAACCCCTAGCCACACACCATTACGCTAAAAGCTTAGCTTTGGTATTTACACTACTTATATGTGCCAAAATGTTTTGTAGTCTGGAAAATGCATCATGTACACTGTACTATGCCATATTTATTGTACAGGTAGCCTCTGTATGAAAGAAAACATGCACTTTGAACTCAATTTTTCAGATTTTTTTTCTTAACTGCACTCAGAAATGCCATACGGTAATTGTACATCAAGGTAAACTATGCTTGTATGTACACTGCCTTTTCTGCAATAGAAACACTCGTGTCAAATGCTGTGCCTAAAAAAATAAACGCGCTTACTGAATGTATGATGCAATAAAAAACAGCTTTTTGATTCCAACAAGCATCACAAATATTTCATGCCTTATTCCAGCACTACACGTTTGGTTCATGCATGTTCGCCACACAGGTAATGACCACAGGCACTCCACCAAGCTGGAAGGAGACAGCAGAGAAGGGGCAGGTGGGCTAACATAAGCATTGACAAAAGAGAGTTCAAAATGATGCTTTTCAGAAATTGGGCGAGCTGCTTCAACACCTTTTCCGTCTTCAGGAAGAGACTGTGCAACACGCTGCTGAGGGACTGGAAGATATACTAGCAAACACACTGAAAATGAAGTGGCAGCCGGTGGGGGGCACTTGTTTGTCACTGCTGGCTTCTCGCTGCACACAGGTTGGCCAAGGGCACAACCACATCACACACTTGCAGATGTGTGTTGTGCAATGACACAAGGAAATGACAGTGGCAACAGGGGAAGAGTGCCTGATATGACTCTCTATGCCAGCATGGTGAGTCGTCTCTGGACGCTAGATTTTCCATCGCAACTGCCGCTGCACCATCCCTCGGTACGCCTTCCTCTGGAGACGGGTCGTCCTAGAGAGGCCAAAAGTACAGCACCGCATGCTCTTCTCAGGAGGCAGGTGAGGAGGGATCCCGTCTGTACGAGGCAGCCACCATTTAGAGGTGGCCCGTTGTTATCTGGGTCAGAGGCAGTGTCGCCTGCACCCTCTGCTGATATGGGCACATCCAAACAGAGGCTGTGAAGTGCAGCACGTGCGGTGATGATGCGCACTGTCCACTTCCAGTGGCACTGGTGCATCCGGTGCCCTTGAAAGCAACGGAACCAGCTCTTCGGCACACCAATACAGCGCTCAGCCACAAATTGTGTGAAAGCATGTGGCGTGTTGTACAGGCCTTCTGCTGAGTCAGGTCTGTAATGTCGTGCAACTGGTGCAGGCAGCCATGGCTCCAGTGGGTAGACATAGTCTCCTGCATAACAAAAAATGATGCGGCTAAGCATGTCCTTTCTCAGTGATCTCAACAGCATTACAGGACACTCTGCTATACAGTACAAGACTCACGCCAAGTAGCCCACATCCAGGCTTTGCTGAATATGACATTCAAGAGCATACATACATGCAGGATTTAGATGTATAAGTGAGCACTACTGTAAGGTCAGTCTTTTACCACCATATTCATATAAATGATGCGCTATGATTGCCTACAAAACACAAGCGCTGTCAGGTGCATTTTTCTTTGGTTTCTTCAACAGGAAAGGCTATGCATTTCAACAATGTAATATGTGTCCTGTGTTTCTGCTGCAATTATATTTAACAAAAGGAAAGGGTGGCAATACACTGTATCATACTGTAAAGTGTCTGCATTTGTGTAACTGTCCAGACTGATTCTTGTAGCTTTAGCAGATCCGGCCAAATGCATAGTGCTGGAGCTCAATAGATGTGACTGAGTTCGCCCGACGGGTGACACGGCTATTTTACTGCTTACCCAGAAAAAAAATCACCGTCGTCCAGCAGGCCTTCCTCCGCCTCGGAATGCCGCCAGACAAACGCGTCGCGGAAGGATCCGGGTCAGCGCGAGTCCACGGCCAGGATGCACATTTTCGCGCCACAGATCTGAGAAAAAACAAGCACAGCCCGTACTCACTCTCGCTGCCGAGGCCCGCACTTGTAGCTCATGCACTTGTAGCACTTGAACTCATGCGGTCAAAAACAGTGGCCGAGGTATACTCACTATTACGTCCGCAGCGTAGAACCGCTTGCGGCTCGTTCGCAGCACTGCCCCCAGACTCCTTGATAGTGATGAGTGCCCAATCGACACACCGGACGACGCCGGAGATGCTGCCGCGGCGAACGTTTAGGCAAAGGACGCCCTCCTTCGCCGCCGCCTTCTCCTCGGGTCTCCTCGGAAAGCAAACACCCCCCTTTTGTGACCCAACGTTGACATTGGTCTCCGCTGCCCGCCGCAAAGGCTTGTTCACAGTCGGTTGGGCTGCGCCGACGTTTTCTTCATTTCCAACGGCGTCTTGAAACCCACCGGAGGCGAAGAAGCGCAGCGCGCACAGCACCTGCCGCTCCACTGACAGCGCACTCACCCGCGCACTTCCCAGTTCAACGGCGAGTTCGTCGCACAGACACTGCGCAGTCTCCTCGAAATAACTCTCCCGCGCGTCAAAGTCGTCTTCATGCACCCTCCGACACCGTTGCTCGCGCGGTCACCCGCGTATACGACGATGTAAACAGCCGCCATTTTCTGTCTCAAACGTGTTGATACTACTTTTTCCAGTCTCAAAAAATCGTCTCAATCTGCCCGCATAATTAGATGGCCAACGTCACCACTTCTGCGCCATTTACGACGTCAGTCAGTGACGAAAAAAATCAAAATGGCCGCCGACCAATAGGAGAGCGGCAAATGATATACTTTTTGAGACAATTTCGATTGAGACTGATCCGTAATCGCGCCCCTGATGTCCCCTGCAGAAAAACAGTATTCAAAACAGAACGCCCTGTTGGCAGACAAGCGTTTCGGTGCAGGTGGGCTGGAAACGCTGATTGGTCGAACAAAATGTGACGTCACGCCTAAAACGTCATGTGACGTCATGGCCACGTGATTTTTAATGACGTCGTGTCCGGTTGGGAAGAGACATATTTTCCCTAGGTTTTTCTCGGAATTCCCCACGTTTTTGACAGCGCGCGCGGGTTCAAAAAGCGCACCTGATGCGCCGCGCTTTCACACACTGCATGCGCGTTTCTATATTTTTATTATATATGATATCCTTGAACTGCTGGTGTATTATTTTAGTGCGCTCGAACGGCGCGCTTCGTTGTGCATTTATTATAATCGCCACTGCCTGGCGGACCCGATACAGCTTTTGCAGACCTGAGAGGTTAAACACGTACTATCCATGCAAAGCCACGCAAATGCGCCTACAGGTGACCACGCCCGTCTATCAGCGCTCCGTCGAGTGCCTGCATTTACAATCGAGTGCTGTAGGACTATGAACCTGACCTAGAGCATACATATTATAATTTTTGCTTGTATTCTACATTCTCTACATGCAGGAGACTACACTCATAGCTTTCGTTAGTGCAGAAATTTCGTACAACCGTGTCAAAATTTGGCGGTCCGGTTTTGTTCTACACGACGTTTTGGAGGAGAAAAGCATTGGGTCTTTGAAGGACGACAGTCTATATAAACTCCTATTCACTGTGTCGTCGTACCTATCGTAATTAATGACGACATATAAAGGCTTTTGATACAACTCTCGTGATTTAAAACAAAACTGTTCGTTTCACTAACCCGCGAAAAAATATTGCGCGCAATCATTCGCCACAGCCCGTTGCTGCGTAATTTTTGTTTTGTGCGGATTTTCTTTTATAATATGACAGCTGCACGCGATAGCTTATATATATAGTTGCGCAGCCGACCACTGCAGGTACCAGCAAACACGTACCCCGTTTAGAATGAATTTAAAAACGCGGTCGGGAGTTGGAATTATTTGTCCGGGACGCTGCGGTCAAAGTTCGCAGTTTTGAAAATTGAAACACGGAAATTTTTGCGCATAGCTAGTCACTCTTGCATAAGTAAATATCTTATTCCTACCCATCATCCCTTTGTCAGAACACATATATTAATGAGAAAAACGACCCATTTGATGCAATTAAGTTCACAGTCCTACAGGGTGGGTTCCACAACAAAGAGAGCAACGGGAGTCGTACTTTATTTACAAATTTGTAACAATTGCTCACGGCATTAATGAAAGTCCGGGTTTATTGACCTCCATCGCCCCTTTCAGAGCCAGTGCTGACCTTAGGAGTGCCGGCGCGTCAAACCTCGGTCGTTTGCCGCCAGCGGCATCTTTTTCAAGCTTCGCTGCCCGTCCGCTTACACAAAGCTCATAATTGATCCCCCACCCCTGTCTTCCCAGTTCGACGTACCACCTTGTCGAGCAGGGTGCAATTGAAGAACCAAGAACCCTTGATTAAATGCTCCTGCCATTCACCTTTACCCCCCCACAGGACACTTTCGCGAACTGGTATGTTTTGCCGCCTTTTTTCTTTTTCCTTTGTGTGTGTGTTTCATGCACAGTGCACGTGTGTGTAGTTAAGCTAACTGCGCCGCTGATTCCGCCTTCACTATTCGTACCGAAGACGCTCCTGGAACGTCTCCTGCCCTGTCTGAATTTATTGTTTATTTGTTTGCTCGTTTTGGCCGGCGGCACGGGCAGTACATGCATCTATGATTCTTATCTGCTCCGGGACTCCGCCAAAGTCTGTTATTAGGTCTCTTCGATTTGGCTGCACTAGCTGCACGAGTTCAGAGAGTGCAGCACTGTCGTACACGTTTTGCCAGTGCAGCGCGCGCCCTCTGCACTTTCCTCTTCTTTTTGTACAAGTGCAGGTCTAGTTCTCAACGAGTTCACGACTGCGCTGCACTCACTTCGGAGCAAGTGCCAGCCAGTTCACGATGGCGGGTGTTTTTCGAAGTTCGCTGCAGACGACGGTCGAAATAGCTGTCGGCGACATTACGAAGACGGTGACGGCTGTCCGTAGCAGCGACGGCTCCTGCATTCCTGATGGGAATGGATACCTGTACGAGGGGGCAGGTGAGTGTTGTTCAATGGCTTACTGAAAAAACGTGGTAAGCACGTTTCACGTGGTGCGCGGTTTTGTTTGTCTGCTATGGCTTCAAGCAGTGAACAGCAAAATTTAAATTCTGGATTCTCTTTTACGTGTGCACGAATTGCGCGTACCTGCGCTCGTACTGACCGTCTGAGGAAGCATTTTGGTACTCGCAAGCAAAGTCGCACCACGCTAACGCCACAGACTGGTGCTGCCGAGGGAAATGCACCCTGTGCGATTTCTCGGTCACTTCGCTAAGTTTGCGCGTCTACAGCTCGTTCTCATTATCTTTTTTTTTCTTTTCCAGACGGCGAACGCTACGTGCTTGTTTTCGAAGATGAGCACACACCTGCCAGCCAGCCACGTGCTTCCGACGAAAGCGGTATAGGTGCCTCTGCCTCAGCAGAAGCAGTTGCACCTATACCTGCTTCTGCGGAAGCAGATTTAGAGCTTTGGAGCGGCGCAAAAACGCGGTTTTTAATCGACAAATATGTTCAATTTAAGGACCTGGTTGGCCAGAAAGGGGGATTCAGGTATGTGTCCATCCCCGATTCTACGCAGCATGCTTGCAAACGCAAAAAAAAAATGACAAAAATGCGAGAATTTGTCCCGAGCGGTTGTTGTATTTGAATGTATTGGCAATCATTGTAATACAAACCAAAGTGCATTTCATATTTCATCCCAGCATGCTTTTGGAAATGCGACCCCTGTTTTTGCCGTTGAGTTTGATAGTTGCTGCAGTACGTGTTTCAGTTCTGGCTTGATTTCTTTAGGACAAAAAAAATGTTCTGGACAAGGTTGACGAACCTCCTCAACCATGAGTTTGGAGGCACTCTTTCGGCTGTCCAAGTGGAAAACAAGTGGAAGTCGTTGGAGCGCAGCTACAAGCGAGCAAGAACAAAAAATAACACATCGGGGCACCACCGTGTGCCATGCGAGTACGAGGAGCGAGTACCCAGTCCATTAAATGTCTAGCTGACTTGCTGAATAGTTCTAATAGACCTTGCGCCATGTAGGGAGCTGTCCAAGGTGCTGGAAAAAGAGCACCATATACAGCCACCAGCACTCCTCGAGACTGGAGCCTCTGCAGGAAACTCAGAGTAAGTATACTAATTACATTATATGCATGTCTTTTTAGGTAGGCTTACAACTGGAATGGCAGATTAAATCTGGTACATGAGAAGGAACACACATGACAAGACTAAGCACTGACTGCAAGCTGAAATAACATTTACATTGTAAGCAATGCTTATTATTTTCCTAAGCAAAAGAAGCATGTCATATGTGTCCATTCTTGTGCAGCTGGTTTCCTAGTGATGTACTTGGTGCAAACCACAGAAAGTGATGTAATGTTTGTATTCTTGTGTGCAAAGTGTGGCTGCAGAGGACATGAACTCCTCCAGAGACATGGAGGTGCCGGCCAGCATGCCCCGCAGGAAGAGGCAGAGGACATCTTCAAACAGTGTCCTTGCCGAAATGCTGCTGAAGTTGGATGCAGCGAGAGCGAAGCGCCACGAAGAGCGCATGGCCAAGTTTGATATGCTGATTGAGGTCATGCGAACTAATAAGCAATAAACACTTGCACTTTGGTGTTTCGTGACCTGTGTGTGCTACGTATCCTAAATGAAAAGGAAACGTTCAAAATATGTTTCCACATTTATTCACTTTAACTTGAACAGCACTAGAATTCATGCAAGCACTACACAGACAGCATGGCAGTAGCATGACACAATCTTCATGAAAACAAGGCTGCCTTAGCATTGCTGCTTTGCAATATATTCCCTCAGAGCCTCACTGTAGCCTAACAAATTAGGGTCAATATGTCCTGTTGGCTCTCGGTTTCCTGCATCGTCGTAAGGTGGCAAAGTCTCCAACTCTTCCAAAAAATCCCTTTCTTCGTTACAAAAATTGTGTAAAACGCAGGCAGCCATTACAAGGAAGCAGCACTGTACTACAGTTTTGGCGTCAACGAAGTACAACCTTCGAAAGCGCTGCTTCAACAGCCCAAAAGTGTTTTCAATGGTCACCCTTTGTTGGCTATGCCTTCCATTGAAGTTTCTTTTCCACGAAGGAAAACTGTTCTGGTTGTCTCTGAAGGGGGTCATGAGCCACGGCATTAGCGGGTAAGCGCAGTCCCCAAGAAGATACCCACCGTCGCACATTGCGGATGCGTTCTGAAAGAAAGAGCTTTCTCTCAGCACACGCGCATCGTGTGTTGATCCCGGAAAACCGACGAACACGTGCGTGAATCTGTTTTTATCGTCGCAGATCCCCTGCAGTATGATGGACGGAAACTTCTTCCGGTTGTAGTAAGAATGTGCAGATTGATCCGGCCTGAGGATCTCCACATGACATCCATCGATGCACCCTATAGTGTTCCGGGGCCCCCTGCCACCACTCTTCGCGAGGAATCCAGCTTTCACGCGGACAGTCTCCGCGCTGCCAGGCCAGCAGATTACTTCGTCCCTGATGGCGTGTAAAAACTTGACGACTCGGTTGACACAGACGTGCACCGACGACTCCGTCACGTCAAATTTATCGGCAATAGAGTACATTGAGCACTGGGAGCCTATGTAGACTAAAGCTATCAGGCATGTTTTTTCAGCCGAAATCTGCCGCCTTCCTTGTACAGCATCGGGGAAGAAGGCGGATGCCATGAAGCGAGCGCTCAGCTCATCGAAAGTCCTTCTAGACAGCCGGAAGAGTCTCTTGAACTCCACTTCGAAGTATGTGCCCACTACAGTTTCACAGTAGCCAGGGATACGATGGCGATCGTTTCTGACGACACCACATGCAACTAAAATGCACATCTCGTCGAATTCTTCGTCGCTGTCGGACTCTAACAGCTCCATAGCCGCTTGCAAGCAGGCAGCCATCTCGATCACGTTTATAGACACACGCACGAAAAGTCCGATGCACCACACAAGAAAAAGAAAAAAATCAGCACGAATCAATGGAGCACCTGGCACAAAGAATCCGCCTAGGGAGCCGGCGAAGCGACGCTGGCGACGCGCTGCAGACGACAAGGCCTGTGAACTTGCCTATTCGTTTTGACAGCGACACTGCGGCGCTAGTGTTGTGAACTGCTGGAACCGGTCTTGCGCGCTCGTTGCACGGTGGCGGAACTACTGCGGAACTAGTGCAGCCAGTGCAGCCAAATCGAAGAGACCTATTGTTGCTTTGAGGGCCCGGATGCCCTCCCTCCCCTCGTTATTCCTTTTTTCCCCCGGGCTGGCCTCCCGCGCAAGCTCGCTGGGCGGCAGGGGACAAAGCGTTTTTCTTTTTCTCTTTATTTCTTTCTCCTTTTTCTAGTATTTTTCTTTTGTGCCCATCAAGGGTTCTTGGTTCTTCAATTGCACCCCGCTCGGCAAGGTGGTGCGTCGAACTGGCAAGACAGGGGTGGGGGATGAATTCAGAGCTTAGTGTAAGCGGGCAGCGAAGCTTGAAAAAGATGCCGCTGGCGACAAACGACCGAGGTTTGTCGCGCCGGAATTCCTAAGGTCAGCATTGGCTCTGCAAGGGGCGATGGAGGTCAATACACCCGGACTTTCATTAATGCCGTGAGGAATTGTTATTAAATTTGTAAATAAAGTACGACTCGCGTTGCTCGAGATCTCTTTGTTGTGGAACCCACCCTGTAGGACTGTTAACTTAATTGCATCAAATGGGTCGTTTTTCTCATTAATATATGTGTTTTAACAAGGGGAGGTAGGGATAAAATGTGCGCGCGGTGGTTATTAAAGCGAATTCGTATAAAGTTAACGGTCTGCCCAATGTACTGCGTACTGCACACACTGTATCCTAGGAGGTATATTACGTTGCAGAAATCCCAATCAGAGTTGTCATTAATTTTCCATTTGAATCCTGAAGCTGTGCTTATTTCACAGCTTGATGTTTGTAATGTGTTTGCAGACCTGGAATCTACTTTTTCCACAAGGTGGACACCCCAAAACCGTCTCTTTATGTGACTGAGTGTATTAGAATGTTTCGAATGTTTTTCGGTCGTCTGTAGACTGCATGAGGGAGAGCAGTGAAAATTTTGGCGAGGCGCTAGCTCGCTTTGTTTGAGAATGTTGAAATGTTTTTTTGAAGATTTTGTTTACGTACGTTAGGCGGCTGGTTACTGGTGAAGGGGAGTACGAGATTTGCCTGATGGTCTGTTTGCTCGCTGTATCGACGTCACTCCAGTATTTGCTCTCGGTTGGGTTTAGATGTCCTTTGAATGGCATCGTCGGCAATGGCGACGGGTATCGCTGCTTAATGAGGACTTCTTGCATGCGTTTGGAATTTTTTACGAAGTCTTCATCTTGGGAACATATTCCTTTAGATCGATGTGCCTGAGAGTATGGGATGCTTGTTTTAAAGTGACGAGGATGGCAGCTTTGGAAGTGTACATATTGTTGACGGTCCGTCGGTTTACTGGTGGTGAGTGAGCTTTCGTTTACCAAAATCTCAACATCTAGGAAGTTAATTGCGGTGTGGGCGCACGTGTAAGTGAAAGATATGTTGGGGTGGACGAGGTGTGTCAGTCCAAATTAAAAAGATGTCATCCAAGTAGCGTTTGTATAGGGTGGGCTTAATGGGACAATCTTTCAAAAATTTACTTATTACTATGCATGAAGATGTTGACGTAGGTGTGGGCCATCCTTGTACCCATGGCTGTGCCGTTAATTTGTGAATAGTGTTGATTGATGAATTCGAAGTTGTTATATTCGAGTACGATTTTCGACAGTATTTATAAAACACGTGGAGCAGGGGAGCATCAAATCACTGATCGAAGCGTATGAACGAAACAGAAAGGAGGAATCCCCTGCTGCACGTGCATTAGATATGTTGTTCACAGCAACATCTTGCATGAAGCTGCAGGGAAGAGAAAACTCGATGAGACGTAGCCAGTTGTACTTGAGCCGTCTACATCGGATTCACCACCGATCCTCTCACCAGGTTTCGTGAAGCTTGCGCTTTATCGTGCCGGTTTACCACTGTCCTTCTTGCTAGTGAAGCGATTATTTTTTTAATGTTCTCTTTTTGCCCTTTGCCATCTGCCATTTTTGATCGTGCCATCTTCTGGGCAAGTACTACGTTTGAGGTTCGAAAAAGATGCATAAGCGATCACGACCTATGCAAACAATAACAAAGACGAAACACGCTACAAGAGCACCACTAGCTGCATATCTGCATATCGCGCGCACACATGCGACTGATTTTCGCTGACGATCGGCCGCTCCCGCTGTATTCAATTAGCTGTGTCGCCAGATCGTCTGTCGCGAGGCGCTTTCGCTGTGCCCGCATGACCGCTTGTCTTGACCTTCCAGGGGAATTGCGCGTTGCTCGCGCGCGGCTTAGCCCGAAGCCGGTAAACCGACTGGCCACCGCCACATCTGGACCTGGTTTGACTCAAATTGGTCTCAGCCGCGTCTTGTTCGGTTCGGGCGCGAACAATACGCGAGATTCAAAGCGCTCGGCCGTCTCTGTCTCTATGGGGGGGGGGGGCACTTGACCCCAAGGGCGCTCCTTTTCAACACCACCCCGCCGTCGCCCGCCTCCGATTGAACAGGCGGGGGGTTCAAAGGGGAGCTGCCGCGGAGAAGCCGGGCAGCTCGTCCTAATGACAGCGCAGAACATGCGTCACTGACAGCCCCCTTCCTTTCGCCGTCTTGTCCATCGTGCGTCGCGCCGAGCCCGACAAAGAAAAGGCCGTCACCCCCCCCCCCCCCTTCCCCTTCTGAATCGGGGGGCGGGGGGCGGAAATTCCGCAAATAGTTTCCCAGAGGCATCCTTTTTTTTTTCATGGGGTCAAGAGAAGCAAGCTTACACTGCAAAATTAAACCTTGTCTTTCTCTTCCAAATGCAATTAACTAGGAGTCCTGTCCAACCATTCCAGCTTGTTATGGGGGCACCCCCAACCATTTTTTATTTCCGTGTAACTCGCAGCCCTTCTTCACCTTGGTCATTGTAGCCGCTATTGTTTCTCAAGTACCATGCAACATCTTGTTATTAGCAGTTGCTAATTCAAGCCTTCTGCAGGGTTTGAAGGACCTTTTTAATTGGAAATGAGAACATGTGCACAGGGTGGAAAGCGCGTGATCTGCCAGGAAACACTAAAGCGGCCCCGAGAAGGGATCTTTATTAAGGATGACAGCCATCTTGGGCCTCTCCACTTGGCAACGACGACACAGCGTGTGCGGTCCCTATGGTTAGGCCCCAGCTGTGGAAGCCATCCTCGGACACGACCATGACCTTCGACATCTGATGTTTTTATTTAAAAACACAGGGACCAAAGTCGTGCTGTATGCAGTGCGATCGCCATGTGGTTCCATAATCATCCACCTAGCCCGGCTCTTTGGACGGATTCAGGAAACGACTGAAAAGAACAAAAGTAACGAGCAAACAAAGGTGCGCTGCATAAAAGTTAGAACGCAAAGAAACGAAGGCGCGCTGCGCTGGGATTGTAGCGAGGTCCAATATGTAAATTTTCATGGCTGGCGTGGATTTCCACAAAGCGCAAGTAGTCGCTACGGAGACAAACAAAGGCGCACTGGAGCTGGGTATGTATCATGTTTAACTGCGCAAAGAAACGAAGACAGAGAACAAGAAGGCACGACACGAGCGCAGACTATCAACAGATTTTTTCTTCAAGGAAAAAAGGCCTATATATGCATCTTCATCCCGCGAAAAACATGCTAAAAACCCGAAAGCGCAAACCCTATCACACACCATCTTGGCACATGTAACGTGATGCCACTGATCACAACCTGAAAGCAATCTCCGCATCGTCAGAGACAAGATACAAAACAAACAAACAGCGAACTCACAGGCACACTCCTGCCAAGCTAGCGCTCCACACCGCCTGCTTGCGCTAAAGAAACTGCGCAAAAAAGGTATCTCCCCATCAATGAGGCCTACAGATGGTGATGCTACACAGTCATCTGATTCCTTGATCTGGTACGCTTCCACCAACTCCCTGCAAACCTGATCCCTGTGTTTAAACAAGACGCTGGTCTTGTTCAATCGTGGGAAGCAATCTTTGCACTCTTTGCAGTGCAGGGCGAGATTAGAGGAAGGTGCGCTCTTCAACGACCTGCGATGTTCTGCTAACATCTCGTTAATACATCGACCCGTCTGGCCGATGTACTTCTTCCCACACGAGAGGGGGACTTCGTATACGACTCCAGTCTTACACTCTGTGAGCCTGGTTTTCTGTCTGTGCGCTATCGAGCACTCAGCTCCAGCACGATTGCTCTCAGGCTCGAGCTTCTTTCGCACAGCACTACAAATCCTTGAAAGCTTATTCTTTGCCATGAAAATCACGTCCGCCCCGTATCTCGCCCCAACTTTTTTGAGCCGGTGTGAAATTACATTCCCTGAACGTTCAGGACAATCATATCCGAGCGCAACACTTGGCAGCATGTTGTGTCGGGATTTCTACAGCGACATTTGAGCTCACTCAAGCTTTCGGATCCTTTCTTGGTGAACAATTCCGCAAGTGTGGTTAAGTACCTGTCTGGGTTGGATAAGAAAAAGTACTCTACCTTCAGCATCGATGTGGAGGACTTATTTTATTCGCTACCCCATGCTCAGCTCATGCAGAGAGTGAAAGACTGCATTGTAAAAGACAATGACGAGTTGGTGTTCGTGGCGGGGTGCGGGGGTTTCCATAGAAAGTTTCCTGGAGCTGCTATCATTTTACCTAGAGTCAACCGTTGTTGGGCGGGGCGAAAAGGTGTACGTCCAAAAATCGGGTGTGTGCATCGGCTCCCGTGTGGCACCCGTTTTGAGCGATATTTACTTGAGCAGGATGGATCAAGAACTGGCACAAAATCTTGCTGACCTCGCGCTAAAAGTGTTCCGTTACGTCGATGATTTTTTTATCATTCTTAAGTCGAACTCTCCCAGGGCAGTTCCGGACGTCGTCAAAATCTTCAAAGATACAGGTAGTGGCCTGCAATTCACCTTCGAACTACCCAGCTCAGCTACCCTACAGTTTTTAGACCGACCGCAGCGGTGGCCAAGTGGTTGAGCATCCGCCTCGCATGCGGGAGGTGCGGGGTTCGATCCCCAGTGCCGGGGATACAATGGGTACAAGCTTTTCTCTGGTCTGGTGCTCGGCTTATTTAGGGTGAAATGCTTGGGAAATGGGTCTTTGACCCCACCTTGAGAAAAAGAAAATACCTTGTGTCAAGGCGTATTTGGCCATAGATGCCCTTGCGCCATAAAAAAAATTTTATACCTCCGGATTCATTATCTAGAGAGCAGGGTCTGTTGCGAATATCACCATAGGACAAAAAAAAAAACCTCTCTTGAACGTCAGTTAGGGGCATTCCACACTCGTCAAGGCGGGTATAGCGACTTCATGCTTAAAAGAGCTCTTGGGAAATCCTGTACACACAGAGCGGAGGCTAGCTTCCTGGGGCAGGTAGAGAGGCTGAAAGAAGCCGGGTATCCTGATCTGAGTTGGCTCAGATCTCCGAAAGGATCCTGTTCAAAGGAGGGAGGCCCATGCTAGTAAAAAAGAGGACGGTGGACGTAGACAAGTGGTGTGGGCATTCCATACATCCATTGAATTTCACACCGGCTCAAAAAAATTGGGGCGAGATACGGGGAGGACGTGATTTTCACGGCAATGAATAAGCTTGCAAGGAATGTTATCGGCGGTCGCACGTGCATGACAATCCTTTCGACATGCGTGACGATGCCCACCGAAGGCATTTCAGGCTGTCGAAGGGACTTGTAGGCTGGCTAAGCGAAGAGCGCGGAACATGCGTCACTGACAGCCCCCTTCCTTTCGCCGTCTTGTCCATCGTGCGTCGCGCCGAGCCCGACAAAGAGGAGGCCGTCACCCCCCCCCCCCCCCACCCACCCTTCCCTCCTGAATGGGGGGGGGGGGCGCGGAGATTCCGCAAATAGTTTCCCAGAGGCATCCTGTTTTTTTTTTTTCATGGGGTCAAGGAAGGTGGCCCCAAGCAGTGTGAGGCAACGTTCTCTGTTCATTCTAGAGAAGCAAGCTTACACTGCAAAATTAAACCTTGTCTTTCTCTTCCAAATGCAATTAACTAGGAGTCCTGTCCAAAACCATTTCAGGTGTTATGTGGGCACCCCCAACCTTTTTTATTTCCGTGTAACTCCAGCACTTCTTCACCTTTGTCATTGTAGCCGCTATTGTTCAAGTACCATGCAACATCTTGTTATTAAAGGACCTTTTTAATTGGAAATGAGAGCATGTGCACAGGGTGGAAAGCGCGTGATCTGCCAGGAAACACTAAAGCGGCCCCGAGAAGGGATCTTTATTAAGGATGCCAGCCATCTTGGGCCTCTCCACTTGGCAACGACGACAAAGCGTGTGCGGTCCCTATGGTTAGGCCCCAGCTGTGGAAGCCATCCTCGGACACGACCATGACCTTCGACATCTGATGTTTTTATTTAAAAAACACAGGGACCAAAGTCGTGCTGTATGCAGTGCAATCGCCATGTGGTTCCATAATCATCCATTTAGCCCGGCTCTTTGGACGGATTCAGGAAACGACTGAAAAGAACAAAAGTAACGAGCAAACAAAGGTGCGCTGCATAAAAGTTAGAACGTAAAGAGACGAAGGCACGCTGCGCTAATGCTGTAGCGAGGTCTAACATGTAAAATTTCGCGGCTGGCGTCGATTTCTACAAAAGCGCGAGTAGTGCCTACGGAAATAAACAAAGGCGCACTGGAGATGGGTAAGTCTGTATACAAGCACGAGTTTTTGTCTCTACCAGCGATTTACTAGCTCACACCACGCGATTTTGATGTCTGGCGTCGATTTCGACAGAGAGGGAATACGGGCACGAAACGGGACGCTCGCGATCTGCCAGGAAACAATGAGGTGGCCCTAAAAAGGGCCGTTTGCAGGAGCACTTCAACCGCGACCTGCAGCGGCGTGGCGGCGCGGTGAGCAGTAGGCCCAGCAGTGGTCCGTCTTGTGCCCTTTGGCTCCGCACCGACGACACCGGTGCACGACGTACACCTCTCCTGGTCTTGCCCTTGAAGCCGACGCTATCCCTGGTCCGTAGATCTTGACGAGGGCCGCGACGATAATCTTTGACATCTGGTCGATGCCCCGGTCTGCGGCAAACAAGGACAGCATCGGCTCGCCAGAAGCATCCAGGAAACGATGCTGCAAAAAAAGTTACGTTACAAGCGCCGCAATTTGGCGAGTTCTGCACGAGAAAACTTGCGAAAACGTTGTTCAACCCTTACCTCGTGATTGAGAACGTGCACGCCCGACAAGCGCTTCATCGTGGCTGTCAGACGGCGGTTCAGATGGCGACGCCGGCGGTCCTCAAACCGCACCTTATGTGGGTCGTCGTAATGGAGTTGCAAAATTTTGAACACCAGCACGACGTGCTCCTGCAGCAGGAAAACGAGGTCCTGGAATGCGCAAGGCATGTAGGTAAGCGGTACAGCACTTCATGAAGCGAAATTTGAGATAAAATGCGTACCTTTATGTCGCTGGCGATTTCTCGCGGGTCAGCGCCTTTTGGGGGTCGTCGCAATGTCGTGAAAGCAAGAACTGTACAGAAATTTCAGCTGGCTGCGCCGACGAGCGCACCACGCAAAAAAAAAAAAGCCATACCTGGACAGCTTCCGAAACGCGCGCGCCGCCGCCTACGCTCACGAAGAGAATGCCCGCAGACCACGCACGCCCGGCGGCCGGCCAGCCGGCCCTAGCGATTCCCTAGGCACTCTAGGGACAGGCCGAGAGAGGCGCGGCGAACCCACGTCCGGTTGAGAACGAGGGAGAAGCAGAAAAACGTCACGGAGAAGCGCATCCCATCGACCAATCAGCGTTTCCAGCCCACCTGCACCGAAACGCTTCTGTTGGCAGACTAGGAAGTACGACCTGGGGCGCGGTTACGGATCGCTCTCAAAAACTGTCTCAATTTTGAGATCGTGACGTCAAAATGACGACACCGAGAGACGCCGACCGCCGAATCGGCCAATGCGGAGCAAGGTTGCGGTGGCTAGTAGCAAGGCTCCGCCCGCAACCACTATTCGCACGACAAGGGACCGTAAAGACGCAGTAAAGACGCAGTGAATAAAAACGAGTAATGTTTTATTTTGCTAAGAAACTATTTCACACTCAACAGCACCAAGCAAAAGAAGCAGTGTTTTCATTTTTGCAATTAAGTTTGCTGTTCAGTCACTTTTTTTGCCGCGAAGGTGTGCTGTCAGCGGTATAGCGTGAACATGTTAGTCTGAAAATGAACAAAAACGCAATGAAGAAAATAAGTAATGTTTTATTTTGGTAGTAAACTGTGTTGCAATCTCAACAACACGAGGGAAAATTAGAAGCATTCTCAGTTTTGCGATTAAATTTGCTGCAGGTTAACTTCTCTTGCCATGAGGGCGCGCTGGCAGTGATATCGCGTGAACAAGGCGGCCTGCAAGAAAACAGCTGATTCCACGGCTAGTTCCCGATTTTTTGCGTGTCGTCTAAAATCAAGGTACTTTGCGGATGTCTGAAGTGCGCAGAAAAATTGATTGAAGGCAGTGAATGCTACGGGCCTGCGGAGATCAACTTACAAGGAGCGCCCGGCTGGAAAATCGACGAAGACAACATATTGTGGTAAGTGTGTATTTGCTTATTATCTATGACAACAATAGCCAAAAGATGCTCTTCGGGTTATGTGTGGGATGTGTAGTTCCGTTTTTTGTTTGCTAACTACAAGACGACGGGGAAGTGTGACATATGTGGCGAAATAAAATTGTATGGCTGCGTGATCGCAGTTCATTGTGTGTAGGCGCGTAAGGAACGATCAGGGACGAGAAAAACGATTAGGCGCACTCTACCAACCGTCTTGCTCGTCCTTGCTGCTTCGTAACCTTGTATAAGTTGTTCCAAAAGAGCGCACGTCTATGCTCTGCTGTGTGAACCCAAGTTATATATAGCGCAGGTCCGCGTGAAGCCAAGCTGTACATTCCCCATTATTCCCTATTTCATTCCCTGACCGATACCTAGTAATGCTGGCGGAATTGGCATGACATACCGTTATCATTTGAAACGGCCATCCACTATGTCTGAAAAGACGACCGCACGTGTTTCGAAGGAACAATACCTCATATTGGTGGCGTTCATGGAGCAGCACCCGGCGCTCGCCCACGCTGCCTCACCCCATTCCGGGGGCTACACGGCGGCTCGCAGGCGCGAGCTGTGGCAGCAGCTTGCGGCCCTGCTTAACGCCGCGGGCCCCGTTGCCAAAAATGTGCTTCACTGGCGCCACACTTGGCAAGTGTGGTGCACCCGCTGCAAGAAGCAGGAGGCGCAGTTTTTGGCAGCGGGAAGGTGAGCGTGTCAACAACGGTCTGTCGAATGGCCCTTGAATATGTCTCTCCGCATCCTGTCGCAGGGGCACTGGAGGCGGCAGGCTGCCGGGGCTGGTAGGCCGGGTGTGTAAGCTGCGGTCGCCGGGCCTCGTGCAAGGCGTCGCAGCTCCTATGTACTCTTCGTCCAGCCAGGTATGTGGTAAGCCGCGGTGACGTTACTAATAATAAGGGGGAATGGTAGGGGCGGCTAATGAAATAAAGAATGTCAACCTCGGGGCCATGTACTGTGAGCAATGCCCACACAGAATGAACTTCGAGACACTCGTGCATGAACGTGGGGCGCTGTGCCTCTTGCAGAACCAGCCCTGTGTGTCCGTGGGGAAGATGCCAGGGACGAGCGGCCTGCAGCAGGCAGAGGCGCGCTCTCCATCTGGTAAGTGAATTTTTAGTCATTTGATATGTACACCTAACAACTTGTGCACATTGTTGACCTCGTTTTTGGTTTTTCTTTTAGTTAGGGAGGGATGCGAATGCTGAGCTAAGAAATGCAACTTCGAGTTATGTACCTTGTACTATCTTGCCCTCTTGGTACTGCTATGTTTCTTCTTGTGTCTCAGTACCTAGTAACCGTGTGTTTTGCATCAATACACGCTCTGCTGAAACTGTCCACTAAGCAGTGGTGTCTTGTGGAATGAATTCACATAAATGGCACCCCCCCCCCCCCCCCGGAAGAAGAGGAGCTGGAGGAGCTGGAGGAGGGCGCAACTTGTAACACAGCCTGTGAGTTGGTGTTTCAATATCAGGCTGCACATTATCCATTTCGCAAGCTACCTAACATTAATACCATTCGCAGGAGCAGACGATCCGTATCACTTTAGAATACCCACACAAGTTTGGTTTGGTTTATGGGGCTTTAACGTCCCAAAGCGACTCCAGGTATGACAGACGCCGTAGTTAAGGGCTCCAGGAATTTGTACCGCCTGGGGTTCTTTAATGTGCACTGACATCGCACAGTACACGGGCCTCTAGAACTTCGCCTCCATCGAAATTCGACCGCCGCGTGTTTCAGGCCAGCAGCCGAGTGCCATAACCACTCAGCCACCGTGGCGGCCACCCACAGAAGTGTCTTTCATATGCACCGCTGGTACCTTGTGCAAGCTTTTTTTCTCTTACAGCGGAAACTGTGGTGTCTGCGATGGTTACACAAATGTGCACATTGAAACAATGCTGTTTTTGTCATACTGCTGATTATGAATGCTTTTATGTACTGCTCCCCAGTATGCATGCCAACAGCCCTCTGAGATATTGCACCAAACAGTCAGGTTATTGCACATCGTGCGCCACTATATGACAAGTGTACATTCAGTCACTTTCTCCTTTTGACAGCTACACAGGAGCAGCGAGGTGTGGTGGCGGGGCGTCCGTGTCAGCAGCAGCGGAGCACGCGGGCGGAGGAGGTCCACCAGCTGCTAGCAGAGACGCGGCGGACCAACGGCCTCCTCGAAGTCCGCAGTGCTGAGGACGTCACATTTCATGCGCGCCTCCTGGAGGTATGTGCAGACAACACCCACCACATTTAGTGAAGGAGAAGCATCTGCATGCAACATGTTGTATCTACATTCACAGTTCGAAACCAATGCCTGACCTCTAGAGACATTTCAGTAGGTCATCTTTATGTGAAACGAGCCCTCCATGTCTGTGAAGTGTGCAAGTGAAGCTCCTTTTATGTGCAGGAACAGAGGCAAACATCAACAGCAGTGCGCAGCCTTATGGCGGCAGTGACACAATTGACTGCCGCCGTCACAGAAACCGGGGCCCACATGGTGCGCACTGCTGATGCGGCAAGGGCCACACAGTGCTCCTCACCGAGCAAGTGGTACTTGCGGTGGCCTTGATTGTACGTGTTTTGAACAATCAGGTACAGCCACCGCAGTAACTTGTACGGTGGTGCTTTTTTTTCTTTTTTACCTGTTTTTTCTGTTTTTTTTTGCCTTCGGCAAGGTGCAGAATATTTTTTTATTTCCCTGCCGGGTGCAGGCGTTATGTATATATTTGTTTGCCTTCTGCAAGGTGCACAATATTTTTTTACTTCCCTCCCGGGTGCAGGCGTTATGTATATATTTATTTTCTTCCTGCAAGGTGCACAATATTTTTTTATTTCCCTGCCAGGTGCATGGGGCTTATGTATGAATGTTTTTTTTTCCTTTTGTACTTTTTAACTTGTGTGCAATGTACAGGCTGTGCAATATTCGTTGTCCACTTTGGTTTCGTGTTTCAATGTGGAAGCATTGCTAGTCCCATTACGAGAAAACCTGACGGCATGTATGAGCACTCGCAGATGGTATAGAAAATCCCACTCATGTCAGGATAAATTTGCCGTCATCACGTGGTCGCATGGCGCACACGGCAAGCCGAGGGCCGCCTTTCCTGACGGTCATATACATGACATTCGCCTTATACACCCCCCCCCCCCCCCCCCCCACACTGTCTGAGTTCAATATGGCGCAACTTTTCCCTGCTACATTCGTGTCAAAATTGCAACTAACCATTTCTCGTGCAGTGTTCCAGGTGGTGTCATACGCACGTGCTTTCACATTCCTGCACATAACCAGTCTGAAGTGTGTGTGCAAATTTTTTGTGATGGTACCTTGCAACATTTTGCAAGACACACACAAGGTGTGTGATATGTACCGTTTACTTTGATTTCGTTTTTTGATGTTACCTTTTTACCTTCTGCACAACACACAAGGTATGCTATATCTAGTCTGTGTTTGGTTTTTCATATGTTCATTAATCTTCTTCCTTTGCACATTCACGATTTTGTGATTTAACGACACGTTGTGACACACGTGCTTATAGGAACAATGTTGTAGAGGGCTCCGAGTTAATTTACACCACGGGGTTCTTGAACGTGTCTACACATTGCGTAGCGCACGCACACTGTTTGTCCGTCGCAATGTGACCGCCATGGCTGACAGCTAACCTGCTCCACATCGGTAGCAGAATACTTCAAACAAACACTGGGGTGCCACGACGGGGCTTACAATGGCTTGTGCCAAAATATTGGAACATATATATAGGAACTGTAGAGCTACCATAGTCCTCTATAAAGTCACCATTAAAATTCCAATAAGAAAGGACGTCAGGCAAGGAGACACGATCTCGCCAATGCTATTCACCTCCTGTTTACAGGAGGTATTCCGAGGTCTGAATAGAGAACAGTTCGGAATAAGAGTAAATGGAGAGTACCTAAATAATCTGCGATTCGCTGATGGCATCGCCTTGCTGAGTCACTCAGGTGATGAAAGAGTTAGGCAGAGCAGAACGGTGGGTCTAAAAATTAACATGCAGCAAGCCAAATAATGTTCTACAGTCTAGCAAGGGAACAGCAGTTCACAATTGGCAATGACAGCTGATCGTGAGATGGAAAAAAACTAGACGGATAAGAATGGGGTGGAGCGGATATGACCGGTCCTCTCAGACCATGAATGGCAGTTTACCAATATCTCTTGGGCAGGGCATGTAATTGGAAGGCAAGATAACCGCTGCTCCTTCAGGGTAACGGAGTGTATTCCAAGAGAAGGAAAGCATAGCAAGGGGGGCGGAACTAAGTTAGGTGGGCGGATGAGAGAAGTTTGCGGGCACAGTGGACGCAGCTGGCAAAGGACAGGGCTAATTAGGGAGACATGGAAGACGCCTTTGCCCTGTAATGGGCGTAGTCAGGCTGGTGATGATGATGATGAATGAGAATTTTGTCATGTTACAGTGATTATGACAGCACAACTTGCCATATTCATGATGCATTCCGTTGTGCGTCAATCTTCTCGGAACTGCTATGGTTTGCCATTGAGCAGAAATTCATCACACGTGGTCGTATTGATATTCATGCATTTTGTGGGTGATACATATTTTCTACTCAGGCGAAATGTATTACACACGTACAGTGCATTGCTTTAGATGTGTACCATGGTTTAATATGGGTTGAAGTGCGTTTTATGTTTACATACCTCACGTAGAAGCTGTGGTAACACGTAGGCCGCTAGTCTTGTCATGTTTATCATGTTTGTTTGTTGCAATTTGTGTACCACACGTGAAGATGTTACTTGTTCATGGTATTGCAAGCAGTGCATTTCGCACCTATCTGTTCAAATAAAAACACTTGTGATAAATGCTGCTAAAAAAATGGAAGTGCATGCTGAAAGAAACCCTGAAATGATTTCGATGGACATATTGTAGTGCACGAGATGTGATGTCAAGTGCTCTTTGTTGGTATTTATGTTAAATTTGAAAGGTGTGCTTGCACCCTGTAATTTCGGAATAAATAAAAAATTCCTCCTCACAGTAGGACATAACCAAAGGGGACCACACACCTCACTGCGCGTCCCCTAACTCGATGACGCTAGTAGCCAGACAGGGTAAGCTTGAAGGATGGCCCTTCTGCCCACTGATGTCATCACAGTAGGGGATGCGCTATGAGGTGTGTTGTCCTCTTTGGTTGTGTCTGTTTTATTTATTCCTAAATTACAGGGTGCAAGCACACCTTTCAAATTTAACTGAAATACCAACAATGAGCACTTGACGTCTCTTGCACTACAATATGTCCATCGAAATCATTTCAGCCCTTGAATGCATATCGAAAAATTGCTTCAGTGGGACTTCCTCATTTCAATAAGCGTCACAAACATTCGGTGCTTTGTTTCAGAACACACACACACACACACACACACACGCACACACGCGCACGCACGCACACACACGCACGCACGCACACACACACACGCACGCACGCACGCACACACGCGCACACACACACACACACGCACGCACGCACACACGCACACACACACAGGAAGGAGACTGCACAGTGGCTGTGCGACCAACTCGCCAATGAACAGGGAGGTGCGCAGGCGAGTGCGCTGTCAGTGCAGCAACAGGTGTTGTGCACGCTGCACTTCTTCGGCACCGGCAGCTTTTAGGCACACACACGAAACAAAAAAATAAAAGTCGGCACTTTGCGGGCTGCGGCTAGGGGCACAATGCAGAGTTGCTCACACACAAGCGTACACTGACACGAGGGGATGACGCTGCCAACAGTAACCGTGGCTGCTGTGTTGCACAAATGAACACCTTGGCCAGCTACCCTGCGAGGTGGTGTCGATGGGCTCAGTGCTGGCGACGCTGAAGTTGCCGCGCAACTGACGACGCACCGTGCGCAGGTACGCCAGCCTCTGGAGACGGGTTCTCCGGAAAAGCTCGACAATACCGTCGCGCACGGCAGGTAGGTAAGGCGGCTTGCAGCGCCTTGCGTGTGGACTGCAGCCGGAGGTGGCTCGTCGTCGTCCGGGTCAGCGGCATCCACGTCTCCTTCTTCTGACAAGGGGTCATTCAAACACAGGTTGTGCAGCGCAGCACATGCTCAGATTATGAAGGCCGCTCGCTCCGGCTCGTATTGAAGCGTCCGGTACCTTTGCAGGCACCGGAAGCGGCTCTTCAACACGCCGATGGCGCGCTCCACAACGGATCGCATGGAGCTATGCGCTGAGTTGAATAACCCCTCTGGAGACGCCAGACTGGGATGCCCTGGCACAGGTGTCAAAAGCCAAGGCTCCAAAGGGTAGCCACTGTCCCCTGCATAACAGAAATGTTGTGCAGTTAAGCGTGGCCTCTGCCGCCCTCAATCTCATCACTCTTGATGCAATGGCAGCAGATTCATAGCAATGTCCAAAAAAAACCGCGAAGACGGCCGGTCAACAAGAGGCACAAATACGCACACACAAAGCGCAGAACTTGCGACTGACTATTTTGTGGAAAAGGGACACTTATAAAGGAAGAGGAAACAAGGTACACACGCAAACACACCGTGTGCAGTGCGAATACATTATCGACAGGGCCATGTGTGATCAGTAGGAATGGAAAGCCGCAATGTGCCCATGTAAGATTTCGATGTTTCTTTGCTAGACATAATTCAGACGAACCGACACAGTTGTCACCCCTTTTGGAGGTGAAGCCTCGATAACCTCTTTCGGTTTTCATTTTTGCCTCACCACGGAATTTGTAACCGAGGTGGGGGTTTCTAATTGCTTACCCAGAAGAAACTCGCCACCTTGTAGCAGTCCTTGCTCTATCTCCTCCCGCAGCCACGAATAGCGCCACGAAAAGGCGTCGTGGTCCGATCCTGGGCAGCGGGGGTCAACAGCTATAATTCTCATGTTGGAGTCGCACACCTGTGAGAGAAAGCACACCACAAGCTTAGTTGTGAACTTCCGCCGTCAAGGCCCGAGCTTAAGGCCGAACTTGCAGTCAAAAACGGAGAGCGAAGCCTACTCACTATCATTGTGTTGAGTGCGTAGAAGCCCTTACGACTCCGAAAGGCGGCCTTGTGTGCAGCATCGCCCCGTGGCGCCTTGATGGCGATAAGTGTGCCATCCACACACCCAACTACGCCGGGGATGCTGCCGTGGCGAAGGAAGACCTCCTTCGCCGCCGCCTTCTCTTCCGGGCTCGCCGGGAACCGCACCCAACCGTCCCGCGACCCCACTTTGACAATAGCTGCTGACACCCGCCGCACACACTTGCTGACAGTGGGCAGGGCTATAGCAACGTTGCCCTCGTTGCCCACGGCGCCTTGAAATCCGCCGGTGCCGAAGAAGCGCAGCGCGCACAACACCTGTCGCTGCACTGACAGCGCACTCGCCCACGCACCTCCCAGTTCATCAGCGAGTTGGTCGCACAGCCACTGTGCAGTCTCTTTCCTGAGTCGAAATTGGCGACGAAACAGCTCGTCTGGCAAGTCAAAACCGTCTTCGTGCACTCTCCTACGCCGTTGCTCGCGCGGCCGGCCGCGTATGGCAAAATAAACAGCCGCCATTTTCTGTCTCAAACGCGTTGAGACTACATTTCCCAGTCTCAAAAAATCGTCTCAATCTGCCCGCATAATCAGGTGGCCAACTTCAACACTTCTGGGCCATCTACGACGTCAGTCAGTGACGCAAAAAAAGCAAAATGGCCGCTGTTTACGGCCGACCAATAGGAGAGGGGCAAATGAGACACTTTTTGAGACAGTTTCGATTGAGAGCGATCTGTAATCGCGCCCCTGGTAACCGTTGCTCGATGTGAAATCCCTGTATCCGCGGCCAGACATCGCCGCTGTAGCCGCTCTGACGGAGCCAGTCATTACACGTCCGTCACGCTCGGTGGCCGGAAGTGGAATTCATTACACCATGAGACCGCAACTTCCGACGCCGGGAATCGAACCGGGGCCTCCTGGGTGAGAGCCAGTTATCCTAGGCGCTAGACCACGCCAGAACGAGGAGAAGCGGTGCAAGCGTGAGAGAGAGAGAGAGAGAGAGAGAGAGGGTTTATTGGTAGGAAGGGCAGAGAGATTGGCCTGAAAAATAAATATCTGGCCTGCTACTCTGCTCTGGGGGACGGGAAGAGGAGATAAAAGAAAGTCACGATGGGGGACGATGATGATGATAGGAGGCAGATGAAAAACTACATTAAAAAAAAAGGCACACTTTCTGACATCACAAACGCGAGAGAAGGTCCGTGTCGCTCAAAAAGGGTGAGAGCGCTCGCGCTGCCTTTACAGTTCTAAAACTATCTGGCCAAGCGCCGAGGATCAAATCCTCAGAGAGGAGCGATGTGTCCATAGGCTTCAGAGCAGATGCGAGTATGAGTCTTTCACGTGCATACGCTGGACACGCCACTAAAACATGTTCTATAGTCTCTAGCACGCCACACGTGGTACATTCCGGGGAGTTTGCTTGTCCTATTAAGTGCAAGTATTTGCGCGTGAATGCCACGTTTAAACGTAGTCTACGGATAACGCATGGAATAGGGCGAGGTATTCCGCGAGGAACTGAAAAGGTCATCGTCGGATCTAGCCGTTTAAGGCGGATATGGCGGGTGTCTGGCAGGGCCCAGTACCTAGCCGTCGCCCTCCTCATCAATTCCGAAAGGAGACAAGTTGTGTCCACTATAGAGAACGGTACAGCTGCACGCAGGCCACTGCTGAAGGGGCTCCTTGCTTCAGCGTCGGCGGTCTCATTTCCATCGAGTCCGCAGTGTCCGGGGACCCACTGAAACACTATACGGTGGCCGTTTCCCTGAGCAAATGATACGAGACTCATGATATCAAGAGCCAGCGCTTGGTAGGCTGTGTGGCGTAGGAAGCATCCTAAAATGTGTAGCGCAGGTTTACAGTCGGTGAAAATGCACCACTCCTGAGGCGGTTCTCCGCAGATGTGGCGAATCGATTCCCGAAGGCCCACAAGCTCTGCAGCGGTTGAAGTAGACTTGTGTCCCAAAATGAATCTGCGGGTCGTCTGTTGTGCAGGGATTGCGAAAGCTGCTGTTGATGCATTTGGAGACGCAGATCCATCCGTGTAGACGTGCACACATTTGTGGTATTCTGACCAGATGTAGGCAAGTGCGAGTTGCTTCAGTCCGCTAACCGGCATCGCAGACTTCTTGATTATGCCAGGGACATGCAGGCAGACTGAAGGCTGAGCCATTACCCATGGGGGCTGCAAGGAATGATGCGGCAGGGCATAGTCTGATGGCAATTCGGAGCGATGGAAGCGGAGCGCGCGTGCAAAACTGCTGTCCGGTAGCTCATCAAAAATCTTCGTCAGCGGGTGACAGCGGTGCCGTGTAAGCGCACGTAAATATACACGAAGTGGTTCGTGTGACAGGTAGACCGATATTGGGCACGCACGAGATTCCTCAATCGTGCCTTTGTTCGAGGCACAACGTGGTAATCCGAGGCATATCTTGAGCGCCTGTGCTTGGACACTCTCTAATGTCCGCAAGCAGGAAATACTCATGTTAGAGAGTACAGGAAGGCTGTAACGAATGTAGCCAATGAAGAGGGTATAGTAAAGTCGAAGCAAGGAGCGCTCCGTTGGGCCCCATTTAATGCCTGCCACAAAGCGAAGCACATGGCAAAAAGAGTGAGTCTTTTTTTAGCATGTTTATATGCCTCGACCATGACAGATCGCGGTCAATGATTATGCCCAAAAATCTGTGGTGGGAGCCGTATGGTATTGCAGCCCCTTGAAGAGTTACCGGGTAGTGGCAGACAGACTTGCGCGTCAATGCGACGACAGCACATTTTTCAGCTGCCAAGTGCAAACCCTGACGCCGTAGGTACCTTGAAGTAGATGACACGGCACGTTGTAATCTCGCACGCGTTTGCGGACGTGTCGAACCCGATGCTCGGATGAAGATATCATCAGCATAGGCACTGATGTGAATGTTAGTGGGAAGTTCATTCACCAGTCCAATCAATACCACATTAAATAGGGTTGGGCTAAGAACTCCTCCCTGAGGAACTCCACGGCAAACCTGATGACGGGTAGTCTCCCCATCAGGCGTAGACATGTAAACAGACCGGCCGTTGAGGTAGCTCCCAATCCACAAATACATCCGGCCGCCAACGCCAATGTCGTCAAGGGCATCAAGGATGGCGTCATGAAGTACATTATCGTAGGCCCTTTGATGTCCAAGAAGACAGCAGCGACGAGTCGGCGACTACGTTTTTCATGTTCCACTGTCGATATGAGGTCGATTACGCTGTCAATCGAAGAACGTCCCCTCCGGAACCCGGTCATCATATCCGGATAGAGAGCATTCTGCTCTAAAAACCATTCGAGCCGCGCCAGCCCCATTCGCTCCATAACTTTGCCGACGCAGCTTGCTAGTGCAACTGGCCGGTATGAGGTAAGCTCATAAGGAGGTTTGCCAGGCTTCAAAAGTGCAACCAGGCGGCTGATCTTCCAGTGTTCTGGAACGATTTGGGAAGCCCAAGTATCATTGTAGTAACTGAGCAGCAAAGTTCGGCCTTCCATGCCAGGATAAGAGATGGACGCGTACGAAATCCCGTCAGGACCAGGTGCAGATGGACGCCTACACAAGGAAAGAGCAGCTTCTAGTTCAGGCATCGTGAATAGCATGTCGTAGTGGTCATCTGGTGAAGGGGGTACAAAAGCCTCCAAACTGGTTGATGGTACCATAGTTGTGCCCACAACCATTTTGCAGAATTCTTCTGCTACCACTACATTATTACGGCCTTGGTAAATAGACAGGGCATGGAAAGGATAGCGTTCCTGCGGGGGTGAACGCAAGCTCCTGGCTACATGCCAAATACGCGACAGTGGTTTGCGAGGGTCCAGCGATGAACAGAACTGCCTCCAACGTTGTCTCCCTAGTCTCGCTAGGTGGCGCTTTATTTGTCGTTGAGCTCGGCGACAAAGGGCAAGATCATACGTGGATTTGGTTCTTCTGTATTTCTTTTCGGCGCGCCGACGGACTGCGTGTAGCCTTTCGAATTCCACGTCAATAGTAGACCCTGGCGTAGGCGCACATATACCGCGTGGTCTCACTGATAGAGGACGTAATCAGGCCTTCTATTTTAGATGGTGTTGAGAGGTCCACACAGGAAATCTCCACGGACGACCTAAAGGCAGGCCAGTCAGTATATCGCACGCGAGACGGAGTAGTAGGTGTGTACCACTTGACGCCAACATACGTCGGAATGTGGTCACTCCCATGAGTTTCCACGTCACTGCACCAGCTGACGTAAAACTGGAGACTTGCTAAAACAAACGCCAGATCCAAGCAGCTGCTGTACGACGTGCCACGCAGAAACGTAGGTGAACCATCGTTGATATTGATGAAGTTCTGGGAGTGCATAAAGTCAAGCAGGTTCCTGCCTCGGTTATTCATGACAGCACTGCCCCACTGAGGGTGATGTGCATTAAAATCGCCCACTATGATATGAGGAGCTGGACAACTCTGGATGGCTGAATATAGGTCCGAAGTATCAATGGCATCTTTAGGTGGAATGTAGGCACCGATTATCGAAAAGACCCGTCCTTTTAGCGTGACTGCCAAACAGATGTAATGGTTTGTGTTGTGTGGCTGTAGAACTTGGCGGACGTGCGCAATGTCTTGGCGTATGCAAACAAACACTTTGCTAGTTTAGTCTTCTGTGCGAGACCACAGCAGCACGTATCCAGAAAGGCGGAAAGGCGACGGCATGTTGGGCTCACATATAACCAGCACAGGGAAGCGGTACTTGTGGACGCGTTGCCGGAAGTCACTCAGACGACCTCGTAGGCCTCGGGCATTCCATTGCACCACTACACTACGGCGCACGTGCATTGGCACAGATGAGGTAGGTTTTGGTTGTGCCATAATGAATTACTGCAACGCCGCCAAGAGCGGCTTAAGTGCATCCAAAAACTGCACAACAATCTTTGCTGTTGGCGTGTTAATGCCTGAAAGCAGCACGCGCATTGAACACACAAGCTTTTTTAACATTATGCTCACATCCTGACCTTCGGGCTTGCCAACAGTGTCAACTGGAGTGGCAACCGGTCTTGGTCTTGCCATGGCGATCTCCTTGGATGGCAGAGCAGGCCATTCAGCATCAGAGGAAGAAGGTAACACAAACGCGTCAGACTGAGCTGATACTTCCTGCCACTGTGGTGCAGGTGGACTAGAATTGTGTGGAACCGAACGACGCCACCGGGAACGATGTTTGCGACGACGAATACGCGCCGCCTCTTCTTGGTGGGTCGAATTGTCCTTCACCATCTTTTTCAGGATGAGTTTTTCGTTTTGCAGCTTAGGGCAGTCCTTAGCTGTGGCTTCATGGGCACCCGAGCAGTTGGCGCACTTTATAGTCTCCGTCGTGCAGGTGTCATGCTGGTGCATCCCGCCGCATCGACGGCAGGATACCTCATTCTTGCAAACAGCACTCACATTACCTATCTTGTTGCACTGGTGGCACTGAACAGGTTTGGGAACATACAGGCGGACAGGATGCCTCACATAGCCCACCTTGACGTGGGATGGCAGAGCGTCAGTTTAAAAAACTAGTTTGACACACTTGGAGCGCCGGAAACGATGAATGTCAACAATCCGGGCCGTAGA
Source organism: Amblyomma americanum (assembly GCF_052857255.1). Lineage (NCBI taxonomy): Eukaryota > Metazoa > Arthropoda > Arachnida > Ixodida > Ixodidae > Amblyomma > Amblyomma americanum. The sequence continues at coordinate 222,080,578 of NC_135497.1, read as the reverse complement.
TTTAATCAGCGACCAGAGGTCCTTGTCAGCTATCTCCGGGTCAACATCAGTGATAACTCCAGTGGTTGTCCGCTTCCCGTAAGCAACGTAGGAGCGGACCGCCATGCCACCGAGGACGCTAGTTTCTTTCAGCTTGTCTACTGATGCCTGAGATGTAACATCTACTGTCAGGACATTCTTCCATGCATTAATTCTGACTTCACAAACTTGTCCCGGAACAACCCGGTCGAAAAACTGGGTTAGCCGCTGTCTGGTAATGGTGTTCAGATTAGCCTTCTGCGTTGTAGGAACGCAGGACACTGAGAAGACACCTGGCTGGTCAACATTCCTCGTAGGCAACTCACCCGCTGCCGATGTCCGGCGCAACTTCCTTTTCAGGCGGCGCGACTCAACAAGCGTGAATCTGCTGCTGTCAGAATCCATCGCTGTCACCGTGGATTCATCAGACGAATCTGGAAGCTCCATATCAGCACTAGAGTTGCCACCTGGTAGAGCCGCAGTCCTGTCAACGGCGACCACGGGAGGACGCAGGGGTTGTACTCCCGCCATCCCGAAGGATGACGAGGACACAGTTCACGCACAAAAGCAAAAAACTGCAGAAAAGTGAAAGAGCTCAAACAAAGAACGTTCGGCACCAACACTTCTCACTTCAGCGTGTGCGCAAGAAACGTCCAAGGCAGTTTAAGTGGGAAAAAGAGAAAAAAGGAAAAAAAAAACAGCAGGTCTCGCCGAGATTTGGCCTCGGAACGCTGGATTCAGAGTCCACAGTGCTAACAATTACACCATGAGACCGCACCTTCCGACGCCGGGAATCAAACCCGGGGCTCCTGGGTGAGAGCCAGGTATCGTAGCCACTAGACCTCGCCGGAACGAGGAGAATCGATGCAAGCGCATGCACAAGAAACGTCCAAGGCAGTTTAAGTGGGAAAAAAAAAGAAAAAAAAAGAGCAGGCTTCATCGAGATTTGAACTTGGATAGCTGGATTCAGAGTCCAGAGTGCTAACCATTACGCCATAAGACTTTTTTTCTTTATTGCCTAATTTGACATAGAAACAAAACAATTTTCACATAGATGTTAAAGCTGCGACAGCGACACGTTGGCTATCACGAAAGGTTTAAAATCTCTTCAGACACACATTTCGTCCAGTGAGGTAATCCACTCAGGTGGATCGGGCAGTGCCCTGCATACTTTTCTAAGGAGCACCACACTTTCAATGAAGTTTTCGCGCACAGGACGTGTATTGAGATCTGCATGTCAAACTTGCATCCTCGTTTTCCACAGGCTGTGGAAGCCCAGGAGCATGATTAAATCCAAAGGTATGCCCTCACATTCAACTGGTAGAAACCGTATCCCATATGGGTTTAAAAGAAGTTCTTTGTCAGTGTTCTCTGGAGGACGTCCCAATGAAAGATTTTGTCCCAACTGTCCAGAAAGACGTGCTCTATTGTTTCAGGCTTCTTGCAAAGAGGGCAGTTTGTTGTCCAAGGAACGAAAATACCGGTTTCATGCAATCAAGTTTTAACTGGTAGTGTGTTGGAATGTAACTTAAAGAAGAAAGTTTTAACTGAGGGTCTAACTGGCATCATTGTGACACGTTTTAAGACATCTTGTCCAGGGCCTCCATGGTGCGGTAAACGGTACATTGGCAATGGAATCATCACATCCACAAGATCCTTATAGAGTTTCCGTTTGCACACATTGCTCAAGTAGTCCATTGAAAATCGCGCGTGCAACATTCTATACGCCCGGACAACTTCGCGCATGTAACCTGTCACTGCGCCACCCATATTCTCACTGGAGGAGACCACAAACTGAGGGAGAATTTTTCGCAGCCGTGCCTGGATGACTGTCCGCAAGAAGGCGTCGCCCTGGTCACGAAGAAAAAAATAGCGTGAAACAACCTGTCGCAAAAATTAATGCACAAGCCCCAACCCACCAGCCTTTATTGGAAGAAACAAATTTGTTCGGCGACACTTTTCCCACGTTGATGACCACATGAAAACTGCAAAGGTGTGGTTGATTTTCTGAATGCTAACCCGAGCAGCGGAAAGCACATTTATGACATACCATATCTTGGCAACAAGGAACACATTACACACATAAGCACGCGAAAACATTGACAGTGGTTTGCCTTGCCATCCATTTGTCTTCTCTCTCGCCCTCTCCGCTTCGTTGCCCCAGCAGTGGGTGGGATCACGGTATGAATCGATTGGCACGCCCAGATACTGAGTCGGCAAGTTCGACCATTGCAAACGTGAAAAGTGCTGAGGTGTGACGTCCCAGTCGCCGTGCCAAAACCCAGCTCTCTTTTCCCAGTTCACTTTGCAGCCTGTCTGTTGACAGAATTTTTCCACAACAGTGGTAGTTTCTTGAACACTTTCTCTGTTTAAACAAAACAGAGCAATGTCATCTGCGTACGCTGGTATTTTCACATGCGCTGACTGTAGCCTAAAACCATTTATACGGTCGTTATTTATGATCGCCAAACAGAGGCTCGATATAGGCTGCAAACAATAAGGATGACAAAGGGCAGCCTTGTCTTAGTGACGATCCCACGCAAATACTATCAGTGAGCTCCCCATGAACAATAATTCTCGTCGTGCAGTTCGCATACGCCATTCGAACGCCCTCCAAGACGCGGCCAACGTTTGAGTGTTTCAGTAACAGAAGCAGGGCGTAATGCGAAACGTGGTCGAAGGCTTTGGCGGGGTTCAGTTGCATCATTGCCGCATGAGTACCAAGCACATCACAGCATTCAAAAACTGTCCGTACAACGTGTACGTTTGTTGCGATGCTGCGGCCTTTAATGCCGCACGTCTGGTGCGGCCCAACTAGATTTGCTATCACACTTTGTAGCCTTTTGGCCAGTCCTTTCATGAATATTTTGTAATCCACGTTGGTGAGGCTTATCGGGTGATTAGATCCTACCAACAAGAGTTTTTCTGGATCCTCAAACTTCGGAATTAAGACAATATGCGAGCTGGTAAATGACAGAGGAACTTGATTACGCTCATACGCTTCGACTAGCACTCTGAGCAGAATGTGGGCGACCGGGAGCTTAAATGCTTTGTACAATGCAGCGCCTAGGCCATCAGGTCCTGGCGACTTTCGTTCTGGCAGTTCGTCGATTGCTTGTTCAATTTCAGCCTAAGTAATGGGTTGCTCGAGACGTGTTCTGACTTCATCATCGAGATTTGGCATTTGGTGCAAAAAGTCGGTCAGGAAGTCGTCTTTCACTTCGCGTATGTGGCCAAACAATTCCTTGTAGTGTTCTAAAATCACGTTTTTGATCTCAGCGGGTTCACTAGTGGCGATGCCTCTGTTATTAATTTGCCGTATTTATTTTTGATTCGAGTATCTTTTCTCGTCGGACAGCGCTCGTTTTGTTGGCGTCTCTCCCGCCCAGAGTTTTTCAGACCTCGCCCGGATCAATGCTGCCTTGTACCTATCAGTGTCAAGGCATTCAATCTGCCTTTCACGTTTTATTTCACTCGTGTACATTCCTGGATGAAAGATATCCATGCTAAGCAAAGAATCGAGTTCTTTGTGCATTTCTTTCGCTTTTTGCTTCTCAGCATATCGAAGTGTAGTGGCATTTTCGATCGCCATATTCTTTACTCGCTGCTTCAGCTCCTCCTATTCAACTGCATAAGTTGAGGGCTGCGCTGAAAGTACTTTTTCATATTCTTTCGTGGTCACTTTTACAAAATTTTCGTTTTCTAAAAGTTTCGCGTTGAACTTGCACACATGCCAGTTAAAGTGTTACCTCCTTTGCCGCACTCGCTTCTTGCCCAGCATCTTTCTTCAAACTTGGGGTTGTGCTGACGCTGGGGCAAGGCTCTGCCGCTACCTGAACATCAAGCGTGGGTTTCGTGAGTACCGCAGCGGATTTTTCTGCCTGCGAGGCCTCTTCTGCATCAGCCTCATCCATGTATAGCTCGGAAGACCTGTCACCATTCCCAGGGCCGGTTACACTGGCATAAATGCGAGGACACTGGCCTTCCTGGTGACCGATCCGTCGGATGGTTCCGCAGCGAGGAATGTGACACTCACGCCGAATATGGCCTGTGCCGCGGCAGCGCAGGCAAAGCGGAGCCCTGCCAGGCACAACCACAAGAGCCAACTCGCCGATGACGCTCACCTGGTGCGGAAGGTCATCAAGCTGAACACCAGCATTCAACTTAAGGGTCACAAGCCTCGTTGTTGAGCTCATGTCGGAGGCGCCCAGTGCTCGCCACCGCTCCCTTGAAATGTCGGTCACCTTCCCGAATGCTGCGAAGGCGAGCCGCACATCGCGTCCGGTACACTGTGAAGGAGCCAGTGAAGCTTCATCCCGACATCTCGATTGGCGGGATCAATGACAAGACACCGGGCGTTTTTCACTTGCAGGTCACCCGCGCTGACGATTTTCTTCACAGCGTCGGCGTCCTTAAACGTCACGGCCCACACATGCTTCATGCGGTACGCCCCCAGGACGATAACTTCAGGCATGAGAGAAAGCAGAGCGAGCGCGTCGCGGCAATCTTCAACCCTGAATGGGCGGGCCCTGATATCGCTGAGCAAAAAAAAAGTGTTCTCGATAAAACTCCCTTTAGGCAAACTCAGCAATACGACCTGATAATCACTGTCAGATGCCAAAATCCGGTTTCCGCGGCCAGACATGGCCGCTGTAGCTGCTTCAACGGAGCCCGTCATCGCACGTCCGTCACGCTCGGTGGCCGGAAGTCGAATCCATTGCGCCATGAGACCACACATTCCGACGCCGGGAATCGAACCCGGGCCTCCTGGGAGAAAGCCAGGTATCGTAGCCACTAGACCACGCCGGAAAGAGGAGAAGCGGTGCAAGCGGGTGAACAAGAAACGTCCAAGGCAGTTTGAGTGGGAAAAAGAAAAAAAAAGCGTAGGTCTCACCGAGATTTGAACTCGGATCGCTGGACTCAGAGTCCAGAGTGCTAACCATTACACCATGAGCCTTTTTTTCTTTATTGCCTTGAGAATCACAAGCAACAATTAATAAAAGCACCTCAGCTACACTTGAGTAGCTGCAGAGGAATTAAAATCTTTTCAAAATAACCAAATCATCAAACACAGAAACCCACTCTGGTGGGTCAGTCTGCACCCTGAAAGCTTCGTGTAGATAAACAGCACTCTCAATGAAGTTTTCACGTGCAGAGCGAATGTTGACATCTGCGTGTCGCACCTGCATTCGCGTTTTCCACCGACCGTTGAGGCCGAGAAGCATAATCAAATCATAGGGCACTTCCTCATTTTCGACTGGGAGGAATCGGATTCCATAAGAGTGTAAAGGAAGATCTTTTTTAATCGTTCTTTGGAGGATATCCCAAAGAAAGATAGGGTCCCAGCACTCTAAGAAAACGTGCTCGATCGTTTCAGGTTTTTTACACAACAAACAATTTGTTGTCCATGGCACGGAGATCCCTTTATCATTCAGCCTTGTTTTAACAGGGAGCGTATTAATATGGAGTTTGAAAAAGAATGTTTCAACTCCTGACTTAACGGGCATCCTACTAACTCGCTTTAAAACATCTTGCCCAGGCCCTCGACGGTGAAGTGACGGGTACAAAGGTACCGGCAGCGTCACATTAACCAGGTCTTTGCGCAATTTTTTCTTCTTGACATTGCATAGGTACTCTGGGAAGAAACGTACATAAAACATCTTGCACGACAGAGCAACCTCTCGCAAGTAGCCAGTCACAGCACCTTTCATGTTTTCGCATTACACTATTCTTCCAGGCAGCAGCCTCTGCAAGCGCACTTGCATAATCGTTCATAGAAAGAAATCACTTTGATCACGGAGGAAAATAAATCGCGAAACAACTTGACGCAAAACAAGTGTGCCAGACCAAGCCCCCCCGATTTTGATAGTACGAAACAAATTCGTTCCGCTGGATTTACCCATGTCGATGCCCAAATAAAAACAGCAAAAACGTGTTTTTTATGAATAGCTGTCCGCGATGCACACAATACATTGATAAGGTACCACAGCATTGAAATCAGAAAAACATTGCAAATAGAAGCACGAGAAAACATTGATAGTTGTCTTCCTTGCCACGCATCGGCTTTCTCTTTTGTTCTGGAAGTTTCTTCTATCCAGTGCAGACTGGGATCCCGATAGCAATCTAACGGCACGCCTAGGTACCGTGTTGGCAAGGTGGACCATCGCAGCCTACAGAACATGCCTAGAAAATAATGTATCAGCATGCAATAAACAAGTCGCTAGCCTACAAAAACAATTGTCATCCCTGGAGTTAAGAATAGATGACTTAGAAAATCGATCCAGAAGATCTAACCTCATCGTGTATGGTATGCCAGAAGATGAAGAAGAAAACTCCGAATCCCTGGAACAGGCAGTGAACGAAAAGGTCATTAATGATACTTTAAAGTTAGATGAGGTCTCAATCGAACGGATCCATCGACTAGGCAAACCGGAGGTAAACAAAACAAGGCCAATAATTTTAAAGCTGTTAGATTTCCGAGAGAAAACAAAAATTTTGCGAAGCTGTCATAAACTGAAGGGGAGCGACTACGTCATCAGCGATGATTTTTCACCCCGTATTCGAGACATTAGGTGGAGGCTATGGGAATATGGGAAACCAAAGAAGGACTCTGGTGATAAAGTGGCTTTGGTTTATGGCAAACTAAAGATCAACAGTCGCCTTTATTTTTGGGATGAAGAAAAAAATGCTGTGTCTCCCATAGTATCCACTTTTAATGAACCAAAAAACCAGGACACCTATACGCGCAACCTGCGTCCACGCTGCCCCCAGTGTCCAAAATAACCTTCGTTGATGTTAACGTTCGAAGAATAATTAACAAGCTTGATCCCCTCGAATCAATATTAAATTTTGGGCAAGAATTCATCGCCATAACAGAAACTTGGCTAACCAAAGACGTCAAAGACTTTGAAATAACTACTCCAAACTATGTCATTATTCGCAAAGATACGCCAACACGAGGAGGAGGCGTTGCTCTGTTGATCAAAAAAAAATACCGTTCATTACCTTGCCGGACGTTGAAGGAGTTGAAGCAGTTTTTTGTAAACTTTGCCTTGTAGATACTACCATCACTTTGGGATGCATCTATCGCTGTCCTTCTTCCGATCTGATTACAATGGAATCTTTGTACGCTTATATGCAGCAGCATGTGAAAGGAAACAAGGTGATATTACTGGGCGACTTCAATCTACCTGACATGAACTGGCACACACTACATCATCGATCACCTTGCGCCGATGTTCTTTTTGATATCTTGCTTTCTTTCGATTTAACCCAGATAATAAACGAGCCTAAGCGGGTACTAGGATCTAGCTCGAACATTTTAGACCTAGTATTTCTTAGTAATCATTTGCCTATCCATGAGGCAAAATCTAAAGTGTCAGCCGGCCTGTCAGACCACGAACTGGTCTATAGTACGGTCCCATATAATGGTTCTCTACCTTCTTCACGATAAACAATAATGTATAAAAATTACAGCAGAGCCAATGATACAGGCATCGTTGATATACTATCACTCGAACTCTCATCCTTCCATCACCTTGCACAGGATGCAAACACAAACATCGAATCCCTACGGCATAAATTTAAAACAGTTGTGTCATACTGTGTCACTAACTACGTACCATTGAAAACTAAAAGGGCCCACAAACATAACCCCTGGATAACTCGAACCGTAATCCACGCAAAAAGAAATGTTCGACGACTCAGAAAGAGAGACAGAAAGACCATCTGTCACAACGAACAGTTCTAAAACTTATTTTCACTGTTGATGATTTGAAATCAAAAATGAAGAGGGCCAAGACATATTATTTTACACAAACACTTCCTAAATTTCTAAAAAATTCTCCCCAAAAATTCTGGCGGATATGAACTCTAAAAAACAAGGTGAAAAACAGGCATCGCCGGAGGATAACAGAAATGCAGCAACTACTTTAAATAACTACTTCTGCTCCATCTTCACAACGGATAACGGAGAGCTACTAGGAATGAACTCTAGCGCAGGCGTGACAATCGAACCACTAACGGTAACTGAACCCGGAGTGTTAAACCTTTTACTAAATCTGGATACTAAGAAAGCACCAGGGCCTGATAACATCTCTAACATATTCCTACTTAGATATGCCGAGTGGATAGCTAAATTCCTGGTACTACTTTTGAAGAAATCATTATCCTCTTGCACCCTCCCTAGGGATTGGAAAACCGCCAAGATAACACCGATACACAAATCAGGAAATAAATCCGACCCTTCGGACTTCAGACCTATATCACTAACGAGCACAGTATGCAAGTTATTAGAACATATTGTTTTAAAACACATAAACGCTTATCTTCAAGTAAATGACATGTTAACCCAGTGTCGACACGGCTTTCGTAAGGGTCTTTCTACTATTACTCAACTAATCGAATTAACACATGACATACCCACGAGCATTGATAACCAGAAACAAATTGACCTTATATTTCGAGATTTCTCGAAAGCATTTGACCGTGTGTCGCATACTAAACTTAGTGCAAAACTTCAACTTATTTTAGGAGTTGGCCCTGTTCCAAACTGGATTAAAGACTATCTTAGTAATCGCATGCAATTTGTTGAAATTAACGATGAGAAATCAGCGACAACTAAAGTTACATTACAGTGACCGAGGAAAGCAAAAAGAATTTCATGGGAAACCCGGTCAAAGGCCTTGCCAAGTCTAACTGCATCATAGCTATCTAACCATCAACCACGTCAACACATTCTAATATTGTTCTTGCAAGATGCGTATTTGTGGTGATGCTGCGACATTTGATGCCACACGTGTGGCGAGGCCTAACCATTTTGGTGATTACGGTCTGCATTCTTTTTGCTAAAATCTTTATGTACACTTTATAGACCACGTTGGTGAGATCAATCGGTCGATATGACCCAACCAACATTCGTTTCTCTGGGTCATCAGTCTTGGAGATTAAAACAATGTGGGAGGTAGAGAAGGACAACGGAAGTTTTTTTTCGTTCATGGGCTTCCGTAACCACATGGAGCAAAAACTGGGCCACATGTTGTTTGAACGTTTGAAAGAAAACAGCACTTAGTCCCCCGGCCCAGGAGCTTTCCCAGATGGTAGGTCCTCAATTGCGTTTTCTATCTCTTGCAAAGAAATAGGCAATTCTAGACGCTCTTTAGTGTCGTCATCTAGTCTTTTCACCAGATTTAAAAAACCCCGCTGAGAGCCGTCTACAGTCTCAAGCTTATTGCTAAGCAGCTGTTTGCATTGGTCTTCTACAGCGCGTTAAATTTCGTTGGCATCTTCCGCGGTGCGGCCTTCATATCTGATGCTTCAAATTTCTTTCTGGCAAGCGTATATTTTTTCATCTGATAGCGCTCTGTTTGTCAGCGCTTCGACGGCCCACAATTTTACAGACCTTGACCGTATAACGGTCGCTCTGTACCTGACGTTATCTATTCTTTCGAGCTGACTTTTCAAGTCCTGTATTTCTATAGCAAAGTTTCCCGGCTGAATACTTTCCATGCTCAGTAAACACTCAAGTTGTGCATTCAGTTCGCTTTCTTTTTCTTTCCCTTTGTAACGAATCACAGTACTTTTTGCTATTTCTTTTATCTTCACCCATTCTTTGAAGCCATTCCATTCAGCTGTAAAACTTGTTGGGTACGCAGCAAGCCGCTTTTTAATCTCGGTTGTAACTTCCGAAAGAAACTCCTCATTGTCAAGAACTTTTGCGTTCAGTTTACATGGTTGCCAGTTGAAGCTAGATTTTTTTTCTTCATCCAAAAAGTCGCACGCACTAGGCAGTGGTCACTGAAAGACACAGGTTTCACAGTGTACGCAGAGCAGAGGGGCACATGATAGACTGCTACGTATATCCTGTCGAGTCTAGCGTGATTATCCCGCTGAAAGTGCGTGAATTCTGGCTCGTTTCCAGTGGAGAACACGCTGTCAACATCCTCAAGACCGTAATCATGCACTAATGTCTTCAGGAGTTCGGAGCTTTTGTCTCTTCGCGATCTGCGTTGCACTATGTCGACAGCAGTGCACACACAGTTGTTGTCACCGAGTACAAGCAAAATCTTGTCGCTCTGCAACCATGGCTCAAGATCATTAAAAAACAATTGACACTCGCTTTATAAATTAGGAGCATACAAACATAAAACACGTAACATGAATTCGAGAAAGTGAAATTAGTTTCCAAAAGACGACCGCTTTCACAGGCGAACACTGACTCGCCGCTTATTCCTAACGAATTACGAATAAGTAGCAAGCATCCACCCGATGCACCAACGGAATGACATGCACACACATCAGTGTATTTTTGAAAAGAAGACACCATGCGTTCGTATGCGCTTGAGTCTATCTTGGGCTCTTGCAAATCTACTATATCTATATTGTTATCCAAAAGGAGCCGATTAAGCTGGCATTGTCGCCTTCTAGCTCCTAGCCCTCTGACATTCAAAGTAGTTACGCGAAGTTGTGTCTTTAGCTTATGCGCCATGCGTTAAAAGCGTCACCAGTAGACGTACAGGCGCCCAAACCTTTAACTGGCGTGCGCGAGCGGCGACTTTTCTGTGCGTCAGCGCCGTATGACGAAGCCAGGCTGGAAAGTCTGAGGCTAAGCGCATGCGGACAAAGCGCGCTCAGCTGGGCCCATCGTCTGCTAGGCTGTTCCCTCTTATGGACGTCGCCCCACATTATCGCACTTGAGACGATTAGGCAGTGTGAGTAGGCGAATGGTTTTGCTCGCATTTCAAATTTCGAAGATCAGCGTCGTTGCAACCAAGCGAAGAAATTAAATAAACGATTAATCATGCTCAAACGATCTATCACGCGAGAAACCAAACAACATGGCTCGTTCGTTTGTTACCTGCTAACGTAAACGCTGTTTTTCGTGTCTAGAAAAAAAAGGCAGTTTTCAACACACTGCGTTCTATATGCTTCCGAGCGGAGGTGAGGCCATAGAGAAAGAAATTGTGAAGCTTTAAGACCGCTGTGGGGAAACTTCAGTGATGCTGCTCTGCACGACGCGTTCACGGCAGTTTGCGACAGTTATCAAAATGCTCCCCGTATACGTCAAGGGGAAAGACAAACAAAACGGGATGAAATCGCAAAGGGAAGCTGCTAAAAACTCGGCCTGTCTTGCGCATTATTCGTGAGGACTGTAAGAAATATTCTGTGTTAGTCTTAAGAATATTGCAGCACTTTGCATGCATCTAAGTGAAAGAACGAAAATTGAGATCGTGAACCATTTTACTCTGCGCTTCATTCTTGCTGAAATGCTAAGAAACAAAAGCAATGGTGTGACCAATAATGGGCGCACACAGGTCGTTGAGTAGCGGGTGAAGTCACCGCCATTCCCGACCACAGCAAGACATGCGTCGTGGCAGGGAGTTGTAGAGCGCCGGCACAAGGTCGCTGTCGGCCTTCAGCTCTTCCCACTGTCTGCTGGTGGCCTCCCACAACTCATCCGGAGTAGCGGTATGGAGGCCCATTTTTGACATGTTGGCTTTTAAAATGCCCCAAACATTTTCAATAATGTTCATATCTGCGCCCTTGGGATGCCAATCTAGCGCCATCACTCCAAGGTTTTCGAGGTTTGCGGTCACTGCGTGCGCCGTGTGGATCGGTGAAAGATCATGTTGTATCAGGAAATCTCCATCTCTGTAGGATCCATCCAGCACGTGAGGAAGTAGCTGGTGGTCAATGATGGCTATATATGTTGTGGAGCACAGCCGACCATCAATGCGGTGAAGAGGCCCGAGGCCATCCTTCGTGATGACCCCCCACACGTTCACAGATGTTCGGCCACTTGCCTTGACGTCGTAGATGTAACGGTAACGGGGATCATACCTTAAAAAAAGCAGCATTTAATGCGAATTAATGACAGTGGGTAGCAATATAGTAATATCGTGGATAATAAAAGAAGCCACGAGAGAAAAGGCAAAAGTTATTGATTTACCTTTTTGCTATTGGCCGGTATACTTTGTTTCTGGTCCTACTGAGAGCACAAGGTGCTCTCATCTGTAAACGCAACGTTTCACCAATCGTCGACGGTCCATTGGAGATGTTCGTGAGCAAAGGCTAGCCTTATTGCCCTGGCACTGTCGGAAAGTAGATGCTTCTGCGCAGCTGTCCTGTTTCTGATTCCTGCTTCCCTTAGCCTTTGCCTAATTAATTCATCTGACACGTTAAGGCCGAGGGCAGCCCTTATTTCCCCCGCTGTGATGAACGGGTCGTCACTAGCGCAGGCAAGAATCTTCAAGTCTTCTTCTTCGCTTGTTTTTCTGGTGAGGCAGCGAGGAGCATCTTCAATTAGTTCTTCGTCCCGGTAGGCACGTATTATTCTGCCCACAGAAGCTGGAGACACTCCAGTTGCTTCAGCAATTTCCTTCTGCGATGAGCCGCCTATTGAAATTCCTATAATTCGAACTCTTCGTATGAGTTATACGGGGTGGCATTTTGGTAGCAGCTAGAAGCTCCCGCGAGCACGGCCTGTAGAACAGCTTCACTGAGGTCTCACAGCTGTCTTACAGCTTCGCCGCCGCGCTGAAGCCTAAATAACGCAGTGTGTCGACAACCGCCCTTTTTTTTTCTAGACATGAAAAAGCGTTTACGTCAGCAGGTAACAAACGAACGAGCCATGTTCTTTGGTTTCTCGAGTGACAGATCGTTTGAGCGTGATTTATCGTTTATTTAATTTCTTTGCTTGGGTGCAACCAAGCTGATCTTCGAAATTTGAAATGCGAGAAAAACCATTCGCCTACTCACGCTGCCTAATCGTCTCAAGTGCGATAATGTGGGGCGACGTCCATAAGAGGGAACAGCCTAGCAGACGATGGGCCCAGCTGAGCGCGCTTTGTCCGCATGCGCTTAGCCTCAGACTGTTTCCAGCCTCGCCCCGTCATACGGTGCTGACGCACAGAAATGTCGCCGCTCGCGCACCCCAGTTAGATTTGGGCGCCTGTACTTGCCCACCTTCGCAGTCACGTAGCCTTCCACGTTTGAAGATCCGGAGCGCACACATTCTCCCAGCGAACAGCGGGGATACATTCGCAAGCATGTCCAGCCACTGCAACCCATTTCGCGCACATTCCCAGCTTGGATGTTAAGGCCGCTTGACGTTAGTCAGCTGAAAACCGATACACAGATCTTCCAGAGCACCACACAACTACGCAGGCGGTTTCCCCGCCTGCTGTGTTTCAGCTGATAAATTAGGCGCGGATTTAACGTTGAAAGTCTTATCCCAGATGTTTTCGGCGGCGGCTCATCGCTGCCATCGCCAGACTGCTGCTTTTACCGACGCTCTCTTCATGTGGGCGTTTCCCAGCCATTGAGGCCGCCGTTTCCTGGCTGACGTCCATGGCGTCAGTCCTCGCAGACTCCCCGCCTTCAGGTGTTTCGACGCAAATTTCGTCGTTTCTTTCTGTGAATCATGATCGTCTTCGGAGGAGGCATCAACGACTTTCTCACCAGCCTTATCATTGCTGGCTGCCGTAACTTTCTGCTTCGTTAGAATGGTCAAGGAAGGCGCATCCTGTTTCACTTTCAGCCCTGCAGAACCAGCTGCTTCCTCCGCATCCGCCTCGTCAATTAGAAGCTCAGATGAGTCCTAACTTGTCCCGGGTCCAGCAATGCTTGCGTAAGTGAGTGCACACTGGCCATTTCGTGGCCGAACCGTCGAAAAACTCCACAACGTGGAACCCGGCACTCTTTACGGATGTGGCCGGTACGCCGACAGCGGAGGCACAAGGGAGGCCTGCCAGGAACGACGACAAGGGCAACTCACCGCCGACGTTCAGCTGGTGTGGCAGGTTGTCGAGTTTCACGCCGGCTTTCATCTTTAGGGTGACCAACCATGTCCTTGAGCCCTTTTCTGTCATGCCATGTGCCGCCAGCGCTCCCGGGAGTTTCCGAAACTTTTCCTTACGGTGCGAAGGCTGCTCGCACCTCTTCGTCGGACACACTGTGTAGAAGCCAGAGCAGCTTCAGGAGCACGTCCTGATTCGCCGGGTCAGTCACCAGGCAGCGACGCTTTTTCACACATGCGATACGCCCCCAGGGCGTAACGTCCGGGAGCAGCGAATGTTCCGCCAATGCGTCGCGGAAATCTTCCACACGGTACGATCGGGCCGCGACATCAGCATGCAAAAAAAAAACTTTCAAAACGAAACGCCCTGTAATCAAGCCTGGTAGAACAACCTGGTATTAACTTTTCTTTTCTGCAGTCCTGTTACTGCGGCGAGACATGGCCGCCGAACCAGCTCCTACGGAGCCCGGCATTATACGTCCGTTCACAAGCGTGGCCGGAATCTGAAGCATCCATTACACCATGAGACCGCTCATTCCGACGCCGGGAATGGAACCCGGACCGCCTAGGTGAAAGCTAGGTATCCTAGCCACTAGACCACGCCGGAACGAGGGGAAGCGGTGCAAGCGGGTGCACATGAAATGTCCAAGGCAGTTTGTCACAAAAAGAAAAAAAAAGAAAAAAGCGCAGGTCTCATCGACATTTGAACTCAGATCGCTGGATTTAGATTCCAGAGTGCTAACCATTACACCATGCGACCTCTTTTCTTTTTATTGCCGGCCTTCGACAGAGCATACAAAAAAATTTACATGATACATCTTTCAGGGGGAATCTGACACTCAACCAGTCGCTGCTGCTGGCTTCGTCATGTTGAAAGTCCCTCAGGGACACAAAGGGCTCTACCCTCGAGAGCCATTCAGGAACTTGGTCGGCCGTTTTTTGTATTTCAATAAACGAGTGCACGCTCTCACGAAAGTAAATTCGAGCACATCTCGCATCCGGTTGACAGTAGTATTGAGCCATTCGCGAGCGCCAAATAGCGTGGAGACCCAAAAGCAGTATTGTGTCATAATTGGTACGCCCTCGTCGTTTTGTAGAGGGAGATACCGTATTCTATATGTGTCTGCAAGCAAGTCTTTCTTGAGCGTTCCTTGCAAGACATCCCAGTAGTAGACGCCTTCCCAGCAGTGCAATACATGATTGATTGTCTCTGGCTTCTTGCAAATCGAAAAGTCTGAGCCCCAAGGCAGAGACATTCTCTTTTTCTCTATAGATGCTTTCACGGCCAGTGTTTCTATGTGTAACTTAAAAAAGAAAGATTTAGCGGCCGGTGGTACCTGTATTTTCTTCACCCGCTTCAACACATTACCGCCCTGGCCTCCATGGTACATGGCCCTGTACAATGGTTCAGGCAGAACATCACGTAAATCCAGATAGAGTGTTTTTCTTTTTACAGTAGAGAGGTACTGCAGCGAAAAACGAGCAGCTAAAAATCTAACACTCATTACCACTTCTCTGCTGTATCCATAAATCCGACCTTGAATGTTACCTGTTCCCGCAATCGATTCTGGTAACGCACGGCCCAGCCTTACTTGCCAGATTGTACGCAAGAAGGGATCACTCACGGCACGAAAAAATAAAACCTTCTCATGATTTGGCGCAAGAACAGATGGCTCAGGCCTAAGCCTCCATCTTTTACACTTCTAAACAAATTTGTGCCTCTGCATCGTTCCCAGCTCGAGGCCCAGACAAACAATGAAAAAATGCGCTGCAGTTTGGGCACATTGGTTCGTGAACAGTGCAGTACCTGGATCACGTAGCACAGCTTGCTGATGAAGAATAAGTTGCACACTGTAGCCCTCGCGAAAGTCGATAACTGAGTCCCTCTCCACCTGTCAGCTTTTGCACGTGTGTCTTAAAACTGGCTTTTCCAATACGGTTATTTGTCTTGATAACACTCCAGTGGGACACCTAACACTTCATCGAGGTCGTCACCCAGGACATATTCGCAAAGTTAACTGGATTCGCTGGCCATTCACCATACCAGATGCAAACATATTTTCCAACATTTACTCGTCTTCCGTTCGATTGGCTAAATTGCCGAACACAATCGATGGCTTTTTTATGCTCTCATCAACCACGAAAACGGCTACGTCGATCGCATAAGCCAGCAACTTAATTTCTGTCGCTTGTAACCTAAAACTATGAATACCGTCAATCTGTATTATGCTCAAACACAGGGCTTCTATGTATACACCAAACAAAAGGGGGCGGAGGGAGCAGCCCTGGTACACCAAATTCTTATTTATTATTAGTGTAGTTGCGCAGTTGCAGTACGCCATGGCCACTCCCTCCCTGATGGCCAATCAAAGATTCACCTCATCCAAAATTAAAAACAAATGTTCATGTGCCACGCAGCCAAATGCCTTTTCCTGGTCTAACTGAAGAATAGCAACACGACTGTCTGTAATACTAAAACACTCATGCACACAACTTGCTTGAAGAATATTAGACATAATAGAACGACCTTTGATGCCACACGTGTAATGAGCACCTGCTATCATATTCATTACCCTTTGTTAACCGCCTTGCTAAGACCTTCATAAATAATTTGTAGCCCAGGTTAGTGAATGAAATCGGCCTGCTATGAGACCTCCCCATTCAATCTTATCAACGCGACTGCGCTCAGCCCGGGTTTTTTCCGTGAGCAAGGCTCGTTTTGTTGGTTCTTCACCGAAAACCGCCTCTTCAGCTTTCGCACGCACCAGCGCACCACGATAACGCTCTTCTTCTATAACTTCTATCTTTTGTTAAATTTTCTTTACGTCATCAATCACACAGACCAGATCAATTAGTTAATGGGAACAATTGAAAAAAAAAGGAAAATGGTTCAAAGGTGTCAAACTGTTCAGGATGGAAAGCCTTACCTACAACACTATGGCGTCATAGCATTAAGGCGGAGCTTAAGTGTCTTGTCCAATTTTTGTATTATTACCTTCTTTGAACGTAACAAAACTCCCATACATATGTAATGCGTCTACATCACTTGACAAGTAAAAAGCGCGAGCGCAAATCTGCTTCTCTCATGCCAGACGATCAAAAGAGTTTTAGCGGTATGAAAGCCACTATGGTGGCTCATTTTGGTTCTTAAACACGTCACTTATATAGGAGACGCTCTCTACAATTTGAGCCAAAGAACAGAACCTGACAACGCAGCTTCTCCTTGAATCATCGTTCATCCAATCGACAACCGGGACCATGAACCGCACTGCAGGAAGCATACCGATAATCTATTACCAGTCATTACGTCACAAAATTTCCCCCTAAAATGCGCCTACTTGCTTTGTCCGCCTCATTGTGAGCAAGCAACCAGTACGGGTTCCGGAACATCTTTCATCATTGTGTGACTTGGTCAGCGACTGGAAAAAAAATTTACTTGTGTGCCTGACCAGACAAATTTTCGTCGAATCCAGTGATGAAAACCACTCAGTGATCGAAGACTGGAAGTGAATAGCGCTGTGACAGCCTTAGATATCCGTCAGCACAAAAAAATCATTGCTATAGTTGCGCTTTGCTTGTGCGATTGGTCACTCTAGTCAGTGCTTGTATTTTGTCTTGCTTTTGCGCTTTCCAGCTTATAAGAATTATGTTTTTAGAGAAAGGTTTTACTCTGCCGTTAGAATGTGGTAATCTATCAGCACAAGCCGACTTCAGTTACTCCTCAGCATCCCCTTAAAGAACATAGGTATAATGTCAAGCATGTGCCTGGATTACCTTGGCGTGCACTGCGAAGACTGTGAATGCTGTCCTGTCAGCGCCTGTCCCTTCATTATGTGTTCTTTCTAAGTTGTCCCGTCCTTTTCGCGTTGTTCTTAGAAATTGAATCTGTCCTGTCTTTGACATGACGACCACTCTGCTCAAATGCAGGGATAAAGACACAAGCAAAATGAAATGAACGTAAAATTCTGAGTTTTCAGGTATGTTCGTGAGCGCAAAAGAGCGGCTGTTTTTGTTTTCTGCCGCCTCTGCTGTCTACGTGTAAAACAAGCGGGACAGGTGGTCATGCCACGGAATGCGAAGGTATACGTTCACGACAATGTTACCGGCATAGATTCGACCAGCCTCGTGCCAGCTGCTGGGTTCTTTTCTGCTCACCGAAGAACCTTTCAATTTATTAGTTTGGCCTGTATTAACAAGGATGCCTACCGAAAGCGCTAAAACAGGCGCGGTGATTAGCACGACAGCTGCATGCCGTGATTAATTTGCGCGGGGCTTTAGCAGCTGATCTCTCGGACAGGAGGAGCGCTCATCAAGAGTTCGAAGAAACCAGAGCGAAAAAACACAGCAAGTGAAGAAAGACGTAAAGATACCGCACCGTATTGCCACTTGATTTTACGGATCATGAATACCTTCTTCCGCAAACGAGAAAACAGGAAGTTGACCTGGAAGAGCTCCAATGGTGAGATTAAAAATGAAATCGACTTCATACTATGCGCTAAACCTGGCATCATTCAGGATGTGGCCGTCTTCGGAGAGGTGCGTTGTAGCGACCACAGAATGGTAAGGTCCAGAATTACCTTAGACTTCAGGAGGGAACGGAAGAAGCTAGTGAAGAAGAAGACCATGAACGAGTTAGCCGTAAGAGGGAAAGCACAGGAGTTTAGGATTGCGCTGCAAAACAGATATTCGGCTTTAACTGAGGAAGACGATCTTGATGCTCATTCAATTCACGATAATCTGACATCAATAATTACGGAGTGCGCAGTAGAAGTAGGCGGTAGGACAGTTCGAAAGGGTACCGGGAAGCTATCTCAGGTAACGAAAGATCTGATTAAGAAGCGCCAAAGCATGAAGGCGTCTAACCCTACCGATAGAATAGAACTAACGGAGCTATCAAAGTTAATAAATAAGCGCAAGGTAGCTGACATAAGAAAGTTTAATATGGAGAGAATCGAGCATGCTCTAAAGAACAGAGGTAGCCTAAAAGCAGTGAAGAGGAAACTAGGCATAGGTAAAAACCAGATGTATGCATTAAGAGACAAGCAGGGCAATGTCATTAGCAATATGGATAAGATAGTCAACGTAGCCGAAGAGTTCTATACAGACCTGTACAGTAGCCAATGTAATCAGAGCGCTAATGAGAAAGACAGCAGTGCACAGGAATGCGTCATCCCGCCAGTAACGAAAGATGAAGTAAAGAAAGCCTTAGAAGCAATGAAAAGAGGAAAAGCAGCTGGGGAGGATCAGATAACAGCAGATCTGTTGAAGGATGGAGGGGACATCGTGCTAGAAAAACTAGCCACCCTGTATACGCAATGCCTTATGACCTCGACTTCGACTGTACCAGAAGATTGAAAGAATGCAAACATTATCTTAATTCTTAAGAAGGGAGACGCCAAGGACTTGAAAAATTACAGGCCGATAAGCTTACTATCCGTTGCGTACAAAGTATTTACTAAGGTAATCGCTAATAGAGTCAGGGCAACGTTAGACTTTAATAAAACTAATGATCAGGCATTCTTTTGTAAAGGATATTCCACAATAGACCATATTCACACTATCAATCAGGTGATAGAGAAATGTGCAGAATATAACCAACCTCTATATATAGCTTTCATTGATTCGACTCAGTGGAAACCTCAGCAGTCATACAGGCATTGCGTAATCAGGGGGTAGAAGAGCCTTATGTCAAAATACTGGAAGATATATATAGCAACTGCACAGCTACTTTAGTCCTCCATAAAGTCAGCAATAAAATTCCAATAAGGAAGGGCGTCAGGCAAGGAGACACGATCTCGCCAATGCTGTTCACCGCATGTTTACAGGAGGTATTTCGAGGCCTGAATTGGGAACATTTGGGAATAAGAATAAATGGAGAATACCTAAATAATCTGCAATTTGCTGATGACATTGCCTTGCTGAGTCACTCAGGATGTGAACTGCAAATCATGATCAATGAGTTGGACAGGCAGAGCAGATCGATGGGTCTAAAAATTAACATGCAGAAAACCAAGGTAATGTCCAACAGCCTAGCAAGGGAACATCAGTTCACAATTGACATCGAGAGCTTAGAAGCTGTGACGGAATACGTCTACTTAGGGCAGGTAGTGACAGCTGATCCGGGTCATGAGAGGGAGATAACTAGAAGGATAAGAATAGGGTGGAGCGCATATGGCAAATTCTCGCAGATCATGAGTGCCAGTTTACCAATTTCCCTCAAGAGGAAAGTGTACAACAGCTTAATCTTACCGGTACTCACCTACGGGGCAGAAACGTGGAGGCTAACGAAAAGAGTTCAGCTTAAGTTAAGATCAACGCAGCGAGCCATGGAAAGAAAAATGATAGGTGTAACGTTAAGAGACCGGAAGCGGGCAGAGTGGGTGAGGGAACAAACACGGGTTAATGACATCCTAGTCGAAATCAAGAAAAAGAAATGGGCTTGGGCAGGGCATGTAATGCGAAGGCAAGATAACCGCTGGTCCTTAAGGGTAACGGAGTGGATTCCAAGAGAAAGTAAGCGTAGCAGGGAGCGGCAGAAGGTTAGGTGGGCGGATGAGATTAAGAAGTTTGCAGGCAAAAGGTGGATGCAGCTGGCAAAAAATAGGGTTAATTGGAGAGACATGGGAGAGGCCTTTGCCCTGCAGTGGGTGTAGTAAGGCTGATGATGATGATGATGACTGCCACTTGAATATTTTTGAGACCAAAGCAAACAAATTCATCCCTCCCAGCCATCGATCATATCAAGATACTTTTCTCCGAAGGCTTAAGGACCCAAAAATAGAGTGCAAATTTCAGAGTAATCATGAGACCATCACCCAACCCTTAAGTAAATAACCTGCGCACCTGAAAGCCTAGTTTGCATAGGCGCTGGTATTTCTCTGAAAATTAATTTCCTTTTGGAACCCGCGTTTGCTTCGGTTTTGTGTGGTGGTTGCTTCGCGTGAACGCGCTGGGCTGCTCTTATACGGTTTGGTGATGCTATCATAAATCTGATGGAGGTGAAATTATAAAGATCTGCGAACTGTGCGATGCCAGTGCATGTTAAATAACCCCAAGTGATGGAAATTATCCGGAGCCTTTCACTACGGCGTTCCTCATAGCCTGAGTTGCTTTGGGACGGTTAACCCCATAAACATAAGCATAAATCTCATGTTCGTATGTTATCTCTTCTGAACATGGCCCAAAAAGCACCCACTCCAGCACAGGATGCCAAGCTAGAACAGGTATAATTTCTGAATCATCATGCCTCATTTCAATGCAAATAATTGTATTTCTGTTTTCAGGTTGGTCACTTAGTCATTTGGAGCCAGAAGAGGCAGCTTTGCAAGTTTCCCAAATGCACAGGAATCTTTGTGAGCTACTGCTGGAAATGTGGTACTTGCCTCTCATCGACAAACAAGAGCAATTGTTTTCTTTTGAACCACACGGCGAAATGACGCTTTTGTTGTGTCATATTCAATACTCATTATTTGTATTTCATAACAATCAACAGCGGTGTTCATTTTGTAATGTGCTTTGTTTTATTGCATGTTGTTGCAAGTATGCAACATAGCTCTTTTGGGTTAATAAAAACTGAACGAAACCACTGAATCAATTTTCCATGTGCACATGGGGATTCTTTCGGCAGCCTACGTCTCCTGAAATAATTTTATGATGAAACAAAAATTCGTGTAGTAAAGGGTTCCTGCGAAATCTTTATTTGGCTCAGTTGCCCGCAAAATGTGTCCACACAATTATGTGTAAATTTTAGTGATAACGAGTAATAAATTAATGGTGTTATGTACCATGATGAATAATGATGTCACACCGCTAATTAGTAAAAGCGGTTAACAAATGAATTAGTAAAGTTTCAAAAATTCAAAAACGGTAACATCATCACTATTTAATGATGGAAAGCGACGCGCGGCGCAAAACCGCGTTCGTCGAAACGAGAACCGAGCAGCTGTGTGTGAACTGAACAACCGATATCGCTTTAGCAGATGAAATCCCCGCTATATCATCACTGGTGGACTGCAATGTGGTGACAATATTCCCGACTACATGCACCAAAATTCTGATCAACCGTTCGTTTTACAGCCTTCTGGGTGGTGCCATTGCATTTCTCTTTGCACATAGCTTACATGTTTTAGTCAAGTTGAAGGCTAGCTAAAGTCAGGGGTTCGTACCAATGACATACGCGGTAAGGTGTCCAGCGAGATGTCGAGATGTGAGAGCTACTGCGACCTTTCCTCAAAACACATGCTTTCGCATTCCTCCCGGATTCTTCGGTGGGCGTTCGAAGCGAGCGGACGTGTTTTTTAGCTCTCTGCTCCTTCGGACGCTGGGCCTAAGGCTTCGTGGCGTTGCGGGGTCTCCCCATGGAGGCCACAGACACCGTGAACGAGCGAAGGCCTGTGTTCGGCGGTGACAATCAGCAACGCAGGGCAGGCCGCTCACGCTCACGATCACGGAGACGAACGCCGTCCAGAGGAAGGGCGTCCAGCCCCATTCGGCGAATGCAGGCCGAGATCGCTGATCTGCGGGACACGGTGAGGTGCCTGACGGCGGCGCTCATCACCACCTCGGAGAACCTTGAGTCCGTCATCGGGACCTTGGACGTGTCGCCGGCGGACCCACGCGTTCTAGCCTTGAGGGACGCCATGGCGCTCGCTCACCAGACGCAGAACTCCATGGCGGCTCCCTCCCCGCCATTTCTGGCCACCCCTGCGCTTCCTGCCGCCATTGCTGCTCCTGGGGAACCGGCCGTGATGCCCTCTCCCCCTGATGCTGCTGCTGCGGGCTCACCGCGGACACCTGCAGCCGAGGAGAGCATGTGCACCCCAATGGACGAGTCTGCTCTCCGGAAACGGCGACGCTCAACGGGGTCCGAGGAGGAGCAGGGCCTTCACACTCGAAGGAGCAGGGCCTTCCCAGCAGGAGCCCCATGGAGCCCACCTCCAGCCTGCTGCTGATGCTGCTGCTGTTGCTGGTGGGGCGACGGCGTCCGGAAGAAAAACGGGTGCGACCTCACCAAATCCCGCCGCACGAGACCAGGCTGCGGCTGGGGCTTCGTCTGCTGGCAGCGAGCGCGCCCAACTCCGCGGCGCGCCGCAGCAATGCCCCGCAGGCAGCGGCGACGCTGATGCTGGGGCCAGCCTGGTCCCGTGGCGCATTATCACTACCAAGGCGGCGCGGCGTCGGAGAGCTGCCCTGGAGCGAGCCGCGGCTGCCGTGGAGGTCCCGTCCAGCCTGGTGGGGACGGTGCTGTTTCGGCCGGCGAACCGGGGCACCGCCTTCACCAGGGAACAGGGCTGGGAGTTGGCCGAGGAGATCGGATCCCGCCCGGGCGTCCTCGCCGTCCGGGTAAACATGCGGCGGAATGTGGTGGCAGTGGACGCGGGGAGCAGCGATGCTCTCCAGGCCCTGCTAGCAACGGCCGTCATCCGCGGCGTGCCGGTCTGCGCCAAGGAGCCTCCTCCTCGGAATCAAAGCTCCGGCCTGGTCTTCGGTGTGGACGGGCGCAGGACGGCGGAGGAGCTGATAGCGGCGGCGGAGTCAACGGTACCGATGGTGTCGGCGTCTCTGTCGGGCAGCACACTCGCTCTCCGTTTTGCGGCGCCGACACCCCCGGCGTTCATCACCATATTCAAGCGCAGGCTCGCGGTCCGCCCCTGCCGTCCCCGGCCACTGAGGTGTGTCGTGCTCCTGCCCGATGCACGCGCTGCGGCGGGCCACACGAGCCTGGTACCTGCGCGAGCAAGCCCCGCTGCATTAACTGCGGGGGGCGGCACGCAGCCATTGACCCAGCGTGCCCGCACTGGCAGCGAGAGCGTCACGTGGCCACTTTAATGGCCACATCCATGGCCCCGATGTCCAGGCGGGTTGTCCGAGCCGTCGTCCAGGCTGAGACAGCGGCCCCAGCCCAGCAACATCAGCAGACGCCGCGCGCTCTTTCTTATGCGCAGGTCGTCAGGGGAACACCCCAGCAGCAGCAGCAACAGCAGCAGCAGACACAGAAGCAACGGCAGCGCCGGCAGCGGCAGCAGCGATCCGGTTGCCCGGCGTCCCGTACAGCGCGGCCCGAGCCTGCGGCCGCTTCTCACGGCCAGCCCCCTGACGCACGGGACGCGGAGATCGCGCGCCTAAAGCTGGCGTTGCGCGCCCTCAGCGCACTTTTCCCGGAGGGCACTGAAGGACACCGGGCTTGCTTAGAAGCAGCGGGTGCTCCCGCACAGATAAGCCAGCATGATGGCTAGCCGCCGGGCTCCCTCCCGCATACCATCCATCCTGCAGTGGAACGTGCGCTCACTTGCGGCGCGGTACGCCGAAATGCGAGTTCGCATCGCACAGGATTCGCCGGAAGTTATCGCGCTGCAGGAGACGTACATACGTTCACATGACGGGGAGCCCCAGATGCGGCTACCTGGCTACATTGGCTACCACTCAGCCACCACGTGCGAGGAACCCACCTGTGCTGCAGTGCCCTGTTGTGTCACATCTCATCGCCCCGGGAAATCAAGGTGCGCGATATACGTGCGGCAGGACGTCCAGCACATCCTCGTCGGCTCGGCGGCGGCGACATCTGACGCCCAGGAGTGCGTGGTGGTGACAGTGCGCGTCGGTGGTGTTGACACGTCGGTGGCCAGTGTTTATGTGCGTCCAGCTGTCGCGTGGAACGCGCCGTGTTTTCGTGCTGTGTCTTCGTGTTGTGCCCCGTGCCAAATCATCTGTGGTGATTTTAACGCCAACCATAGTGCGTGGGGCAGTGCGCGCCACTCCGCGCGGGGAGACGACCTGCACGACGCAGCAACGCAGCTGGGACTCACCCCCTTGAACACCGGCGAGCCCACCTTTCGACGACGCGGAACAACCGGCTCCTGCATCGACGTTGCCTTCGCATCCAGAGGCATCGAGGCGACATGGCGCCGATCACCATCTCTCTGGGGCTCGGATCATTACTCCATCCTAATTGAACCCACTGCGATGGAGGCGCGCCCCAAACGTGCCTACTCCATTACCAACTGGTGGTGGTGAAAAACATTTATAAGCAATTAAATTTTTACAGAAAGGTGATTGGGGTAGGACCCTATTGGCCCTTTCCCCTCACAGTACTAGGTGGAGCCCCTATTCCGGGGCTCCATTGGCAAGCAACGCCGCCCGCGTCCGTTGAACCAAGGCCTTTTGGCTCTTCAGGTCTTGACAGCCGAGCAGGGCCGCCTCCCAGTCCTCTCTGGTGGGGTTGGGGTTGGGGGGGATAGATGGGTTAGATTGACACGCCCAAACCATGTGGAAGGTGTCAGACACCTCCCCACAGAACCGGCACGTGCCATCAAAGGATGTATTGAAGTGTTTAAGCACCGCCGGGCACAGTACAGTGTTAGTGAGAATTTTGATGAGGAGGCGCTCGTCAGCGTGATCCAGAAGGGCCGGGTAGCGCCGGTGCTCCTCCTTGTAGTAATCGGTGATTTGTTTGAATATAATGGCCAGATTGTCTGATTGGGAGTACCCTTCCAAGGACAGGGAGATAGCCCGGGGAGAGAGTGCGCGGGCGGCCTGATCGGCCTGTTCGTTTCCCTGGAGGCCCTGGTGACCGGGGGCCCAAATCAGGTTGCGTGGAGTTGGATCTTCAGATCGACAGCTATATTCCAGTATGCGCCAGGCAAGCGGGGCAGCCCAGCCCAACTCGTAGTTCCGACAGGCCCCTCGCGAGTCGGTGATGATGTGTTTTGACTTGGGATTCGTGAGAGCCAGAGCAATGGCAATCTCCTCCGCGTGTGTTGCGCTGTAGGCTTTGAAAGTGAGCCCGTTAACTGTGTTTGTGTTGTGTACGACTGCGGCCGTGTACCACCCCCCGTGGTGTGGGCCGGCAACGTCTACGTAATTCCACGGCCGCCTCGATCACGCGCGCGCGGCGGGGCTTGCTCCGGCCGTCCCATTCAGCGCGCACCCCATTGGAGAGGTGTAATCGGAGAAGTTCCCTCGCGCGCCGCGGAGCGGCGCTGTTCGCCCACTCCTGCCGACGGCGTGGCGGCACGGCACATGTTTGGAGAATCGCATGCATCGGAAGGTGCACGTGTGCAATCTGGCGTCAGCTTCGCTCTGAAATGTGTTGACAGTCAGAGGAAACCGCAAGGAAATCAAGGTAAGTCTCTGTATATCCTTACATCAGGTTTACACAGTGCACGTTGTTTTTTGTAGCATAATACGATCGAGACGCAGCTAAGGCTGCGTTGATGCATAACTTGATGTGCCGCATTGCCCGTGTCTTGAAATATCTATTCTGGCGAGTGAGCTGCCGCTGCGCCTAAACGCTGCCCCTACAACGCTCGTCTTCCTTTCTTTTTATCTCTTTTCCCTTGAAAAAAAAAAACATTACTCTTTCCGAGCTTTCCTTTCATCGTGGCCTCTGACTGCATTCTGGGTCTGTCTTTTGAGGTACATTTTCTCAAGCCTCGTGCTGGCCAAATAATAATATACTCGGGGTCCTTCCACGCATGGCTTTTATTTTTTTTACATTGTGTAGCTTCAAGCGAACTTGAGTGGTGTTGGGAGTAGACTTCCCAGCCCTCAAGTGCTGCGGCTGAAGGGGCAATGCTGCTATCAACCATGTATTATGTATTATCGCGTTGTTCGAGTCACTTCGATTCAGACAAAACATTATTTTGATAATCAGGGACTTTGACCTCATGGATAATTTCCTGTATTTTCAGGAACATGCCACATTGCTGCGTGCCGTGTTGCAAACCCAGCACAAAAAAAAAAGCTTGGCTTAAGCTTCCATCAATTCCCAGCAGATGAAACTCTCCGGCACGCTTGGCTGAAAACTATTTCGAGGAAAGACTTTACTCCAAATGATAAGTCCGCCAGCAGTGTCGTCTGCTCTTTGCACTTTTCGAGCCATGACTACACTTCTGAATCCGCAAAGATCCGGCGTCTGAAGCGGACTGCTGTACCCAGTATTTTTCCTGGATACCCGAGCTATATGTAGCCGCAGATAGCAAAAAAAACGGCGAAAGTTGGAGCGGGAGCAACCACCTTGCGCAGTTCCTAAAACAAATGATGCTTTCAGTCCAATGAACTGCATTAGTGAGGAAAATTGGAAAACAACCGAGGGCCATGAAGAAAGCAGCCATCTGCTCTTACCTGCTGTAAACAGCCAAACACTGAATTGTGTTCTTCAGGCTAATCCTCAAGACCTTGAAAATCATCGCCCAGCTACTTCAATACTTGAATGTGCTACTCAAACAAGTGATGATATTGTCCCCCATAAACATTCAGATGTAAGAGAAATAAATCGGTTGAGGGTGCAGCTTTTCAGGAAAAATAAAGCAATTCGAAAACTTCGCACAGAAAATCAAAGGTTGAAGAAAAAACTCAGTGATTTTAAGTCGAATACAGTGCAGTCTGCATTGAGGAAATGCTTGCAAAAAGTGGGCACAGCAAAGTTTTGCCTGGAAGACTGTATTGTTGAGCAGTTAGCAAACGCTTCAAGGCAGCGTCCTTCTTGGTCATCGGATTTTGTGAAGGAGTGTGTAGTCCTATACTACCTATCGCCAAAGACCTACCGTTACATACGTAACCGTGGCCTTCTGAAGCTACCCTCAAAAAATACTTTGCTCCGGTATGTTGGGAAGTCCAACAATAAAAGTGGAGTCACACCGCTGATGAAAGAGCGTCTCATGCAAGAAGTCAAGCAGCTAAAAGAGCAAGCAAAGATGTGTTCAGTAATTATTGACGAAATGGCCATAAGCTCAAAATACATATATGACCGCAAAATGGACTGTTTCTTTGGTCATGAAACAACAAAGCCTGACGCCATCAGCCAAGAAAATGTAAGCAATGTTGTAGTTGCTAATAAGGTGTTGTGCTTTGTGGCTGCAGGGCTGTCAACATCTTACAAAATTCCATGCGGGTTCTTCTTCACGAACCGGCTAAGTGGTAAAATGCTGCACAAACTGACAAAGCATGTGATCGAAGAAGTCGAAAAGTGTGGTCTTCATGTTGTACGAATCGTTACAGAAAACCATAAAATTAATGTGGCTATGATGCGCCATTTTGGAAATGGATCGCTGAAGCCAGCTGTCAGTCACCCATGTGACCCAAGTAGGCCACTATTTTTGTCCTTCGACCAATGTCACATCATAAAAAATGTGCGAAATCTCTTTCTTGAAGGTGAAATGACTGATGGAAGCCTTCCAATAACGGGATTATTCATAAAAAAGCTCTATGAACTCCAGAAGAATGAGATTGTGAAGCCTGTTCGTTTTCTAACTCAAAAGCACGTGGAGCCGAGCAATTTCGAGAAAATGAATGTTGGGAGGGCAGTGCAGCTTTTCTCGGATGAGGTGATTGCTGCAGTTTCCTTTCTTATGGAGCTCCCCACTTATCACCCAAGAGCTGAGCCCTTCAGAAATGCTGGTGCAACTGTGCAGTTCATGAAGGCAATCCAAAAGTGGTTTGCTATCCATAATGTGGCCAACAAAAGAGCCCACGTGCACTTAAACAAGCCCGACCAGATGCATTTCTTCTGTGCGACAGATGGACGCTTGAACTGGCTTGAGGACGAATTCCCGCAGTACCTTGAGAGACTCCACAGTGCCTGCAAATCAAGTGGAAAAAAATTCCTAAGTGCAGAAACTTACGAGGCACTGCTGCTCACAAGCAAGTCTTCTGTTCTTTGTATTAAGTACTTGCTGGAGAGTGGGTTCTTTTATGTCCTCACCAGAAATCTGTCAAGTGATCCGGTTGAGGTCCTCTTCAGTGCTTTGCGTCAAATGGCTGGTTGCAATGACTGTCTAGACGCTAGAGCTGTCACCTTCGGCCTTGAAAAGTTACTGCGGACTGGCATCCTGTGTGCATCGCAGGCATCAAATGTGGGAAATGGTCTGAGTGTTATGAGGTAAGCACGCAAGTTTTGCTGCAAAATTAAGTGTATTTCGCTGTATGTCAAGTTCTTGTGGTTTATTTTCACTTGTTAACTAATGGTAGTCTGTGCTGACCATGCAAGAAAATTTTCTTGGCATTTTCTCCTTCGGATGTCATTTCTGTCGTATTCGTTTTTTTTTGTTCTCCAGCATGTACAGTCCTTCTACATCAACCCAATTGAGCAGAGTTGATCCAGCTGTTTCGAGCGGGACATCTTCAGGACTGAACACATCGAGCATTCCTCAGAACACCTCGGCTACAACCAGTAGTGCACAACTCAGGTATGCACATCCGCTGCAGCACCATTTATGTGATGTCAGTTTTTCAAAAAGGATGCCCACTCCCTTTGATTCTTTTACCTCTGTACACCACATATAGTGGTAACCAACTTCTAGTTTTTGCACTGTTTGTTTTTCAGCTTGTCTGAACCACCCGATATTGCGGATGATCAAAGCAGTGTATCAGCAGCAACTAATGATTCCCTACCTAGGTATGTATAAGCCCCAGCTCCGTTTAAAAATGTTTTTGAAGCTGGTGCTGTTTCCCCGTGCTTTTGTACCTTTGTCGTGCCGGTCAGTAATATATAGTTTCTGTACCGTTTTGTTTTCTAACATTTGTGAACCACCGAGTTTCGTGGATGATGTCAACAGTTTGTTGGCGCCCTTGAAAGTGATGCCTTGTAAGTAGGCGGAATAAATGTATTGCGCATGCAGTTTAATAGCCTTTCAAGCTTATTACTTTTTCAAGCCGGGATTGGAGCTCCATATTCTTTAATTAGTCCTGATATGAGCACTTTGTTCTTACCTTTATTTTTCAGTGCAGCGGCCACCTTCAACAGTAGAAACCGCTGCAGTAGCATACGTCGCTGGCTTTGTTGTGAAAGCGATAGAAGAACAAAGGATATGCAGTGCCTGCCCAAGACTGAATGATTCGGGACCATCTATATCACCAGTGATGGGACTTATTAACCACCAAAATAGAGGGGGTTGGGTGTTCCCAAAGGCTGAGTTTGTGGCTGTTCTCGTAAAAGTTAAGAAGGCCATCGACATCGCAGTGCCACATATTGGCAGAAACGATGTGTGCAAGACGATCACGGCAATGATTTTGCCGCATCTGGAGAGCTGCCCTCTTTTTATATGCGACGCAAGACAAGACCATGCCTCGATCACATCCTCAATAGTGGCAAAAAAATTTATCAAGCCTCTCCTATCAAACATTGCGGCTGTTGTTACGGACAGAGTGGCTTATCGAAAAAAATTAATCTCCAAGCCACTCAGTCGAAAGGTTTTGCGTGTTTGAACAGCTTGAGCACGCGCGAGCTGACTTTTTATTGCAAATAAATTCCTGCATACACTGAGTCTGTGATGCTTGTAATTTTTACCATGAATACAGCCATGATATTCAGGTATACAGATTAATCAGAGCCACTGGACGTTCCTCTCCACGGCTGTCGACTCAGGTGAGCAGATTCTCTCGTACAGGAGGAACCGTGATGAGCTTGGCTAATGAACATAAAATTGACAGCTCAGCGTGCAACATCGCCTGCCGATTTTCATCATAGTACAATTGGGATTTTCCTTCTAGGCCGTATTTTGACCGGTAAACGCGTTCTGACAAAGCTAGTACGTCATGTAAAAATTTTCATGAATTTACAGGAAAAATTTATTACTGCGTTGCCTCGTCAGTCTTGGCACTTCTTTTATAAAGAAGTAATGCCTTTCCATGCTTTCATTGGCCTGCTGCGCCCAAACCCGCAGATATGATTGTTTTCCGGGGAGCACTCGTTTCGCATGGCATCATGTCTGCCCGCGTCTGACCACATGCGGCCGTAGCGTCTGGAGCTTAGTAAAAAAAATACCTAGCCGCAGGAGGCATTGGTGTTCTTGTGTAAATTTTCTTCATCGTGGTTTTCCACCACTCTACATCACGCAATACGTCCAAGGCGCCGCAAATCGCCTCGTGCGAAGCCGTAGCAGGGGAGGCGAGGGGTAGGGCACGCGCGCCGCGGCGCGGCGAAAGGAGCGGCCACGCCGCTCTCCGCAATTACGCCCTCTCCGTCCGAATGGAACGGCCGGAGCAACCCCCCCGCGCGCGCCGATCCAGGTGGCCGTGGTAATACACATGTTCTTGGTTACCATAGTATCGCGCCAACGCTTCTGCGCGCGCCTGGCGACGACCGCTATGGTCTTCACTGGACATGTTGCGGGGAAGGGGTCGGACCCGGAGGGCGCGTCTCCAGGGTTCTGGCACTCTCTCCCTTTCCTCAATGTGGTAGTCGTGTTCGATGTGTAGCCGGTCCAAGAGGCGGCGACCGGACGTGGTCTGTGCAAGACGCGTGTATTTGTTGCATAAGTGGGCCTCTCGAAGCTCCCGAAATGTGTTCACCACGCCCAAGGCCAGAAGCCTCTGGTTGGACGTGGTGATCGGAAGATCGAGAGCCCGCTTGATGACTTTCCGCAGGATGACCTCCAGTTGGTCATCATCATGTTTGCGCAGGTGCAAGTAGGGAGTTGAGTAGAGGATTCTACTCGTTACGAAAGCATGGGCAAGCCGCAGTGCATCCTTGCTTCGTAATCCGCCCCGCTTGTTTGAGACCCGGCGGACCATTCGGCCCACCTGGTCTCCCACCGTGCAAAGTTTGGCTATGGTGGTGTCGACTCTGCGTTGGTGGTGTATGAAGAGGCCAAGGACGCGGATCTCCTTGGCCTCCCGGATCGGTCCCGAGGGGAGACTGATGCGAAGCGGAGTTGTGTCCCGGGGGGAGGGACGTAAGTGCACAAATTCTGATTTAGCTGGGGCGCACTGGAGTCCGCAGTAGGCCGCGTAGTCGTCGACTAGGGTCGCTGCTGCTTGCAGGCAGGACTCCATGTGGCCCAGGTTGCCTTGCGTGGCCCAGATTGTAATGTCATCCGCATAAAGAGCGTGATGTATCCCGGGCAGAGAAGACAATTTGGAGGGAAGGCGAAGCATTGCCAAATTGAAGAGCAGGGGAGACAGGACCGCGCCTTGAGGTGTTCCCCTCGAGCCGATGGTGTATGGCCCGTGTTCCGCATCTTGTATGCGTATATAGGCTTGACGGTCTGTAAGAAATTGACTTATGTAATGGAATGTTTTGTGGCCACAGTTGGTGTTACTGAGGTGGTCCAGGATTACTGCATGTTTGACGTTGTCGAATGCGCCTTTAAGATCCAAGGCCAGGACCACCTTGTCGTTGTGGGGACATTCGACAGGATCTAAAATGTCGTGGTGGAGCTGCAGAAGTATATCCTGTGCTGACTTGTGAGGACGAAAACCGAACATGGTGTCCGCGAAAATGTGCTGTGTTTCGAGATAATCGGAGAGTCTGTCGCGCACCATCGTCTCCATCAGTTTGCCGACACAAGACGTCAGAGAGATGGGGCGAAGGTTCTCCACATCGATAGGTTTGCCGGCCTTCGGAATGAAGGTCACGAGAGCCGATTTCCAATCGAGAGGGAGAGGAGTCTCTCCGTCCCAAATGCTATTGATGTATTTGAGGAGCGCGGCGTAGGCTGCGTCGGGAAGGTTGGCCAAAAGCTTGACCGTAACCTTGTCGCGCCCAGGTGCAGTGCCCCGCTTCATCTTGCTTAAGGCCGCCCGGAGGTCGTGGAGCTGGAACGGCTTGTCCAGCTCCGTGTTCTCTTCACCTGCATACGAGTACGCCGCCTGCCGGGGATTCTTAGTGGTGCAAAGGTATCGATCCCTGAGCGTGTGCGCTAGCTGTGTTGTCGTTCCTGTAAAGTTGTGCAATGCCCTATGTAAGTGGCGTTGGGTTTCCGTGCGTGTTTGTATTGGATCGATGAGAGCGCGGAATAGGCGCCACGTGTTGCGGCCAGACATCTGGCGCGCAGCCGCGTTGCACCGGTCCACCCAGTTAGTGTCGGCTAGCTGAGTAGCATATTCCGCTGCTTGTTGTGTGAGTTCGAGGATGCGTTTCTTTAGGCGTCTGTTATGTTTCTGTTTCTTCCATCGTTTGGTGAGGCTGCGGCGGGCCTCCCAAAGGTGGAGCAAGTGGTTGTCCACGTCCGTTTGTGTTTCTGTGAGCTGTATCTGCTTCTCGTGTTGCATGAGTGTAGACGTGAGCGATTTGGACCATGCGTCGTATCCCGACTGGAGGGGATCTACGATAGGTAGAGATGTGCGAAAAGCCGTCCAGTCCGGTACACGAGCTTGTGTTAGTGGGTGTTTCAGGGGACGCATGTAAATGGTGGTGTTGATTATACAGTGATCACTACCCAGAGTGTCCTCTGTATTCAGCCAGTCGGCATGGCGTATGTTGCGTGTAAATGTGAGGTCCGGGCAAGTATCTCGTTGAATCGAATTGCCGACACGTGTTGGGTTGGCGGGATCAGTGTGTAAAGTAAGTCCAACTGGAGTGCGTTCAGGCGGGCGGTCGACGAGGCGGCGGCCACTGGCGCAGATTTCTTTTCAAGTCTAGTCCGAAGCGCTCTCGCAGCCACCCAACCAGCGGAGGTAAGGGCAGGGCAGCCCACACCTGATATGAAGCTGCTCAATCTGCGCGAGAAGAGAGATCGCGCAGAGCGACGGGCGCGACGGACTGACAGAGCCGCCGACTGGACTGTCTACAACCGCTTGGACGCAGCAGCGCGCCGCCACGCCGACAAGCTATACCGCCGGCAGTGGGCTTCACTATGCCAAAGGATGGAGGAAGATGTCAGCTCGCGGAGACTGTTTGACACCCTGCGGCGCATCACCGAACCACAGGCAAACCGTCAACCGCTGGCCGCCCTCGCAATCTCCAGCGGGCTCAGCTTTGTAGAATTGGCAGAGCGGTTTGCCGATCGGTTCGCGCCGCCCAGCCCCGCAAACGCCGCTAACATAGCTGCTCCTGAGAGCCCCAGAAGCGACGCCAGTCCCTCGCCCGTCGCCTCGGAAGGTCCATGTGATGCGCCGTTCACCGCGGCGGAATTGAACAATGCGCTGCAGCGCTGCCGCCGCCGCTCGGCGCCCGGACCGGACGGGGTGACATACCAAATGCTGCGAAACCTGGATGCGCAGCAACGACAGATCCTCCTGCAGCAGATCAACCTGGTGTGGGAACGCGGGGAGCTACCGGAGGATTGGCGAACCGCGGTCGTTTGTCCCATCCGAAAGGCAGGGCGCCCACCTACGGAGCTGAGCGGATACCGGCCAGTGGCATTAACATCGGCGGCAGGTAAGCTCATGGAGCATATGGCGTTGCAGCGTCTGAACGAGCGGGCGGCGGAGGCTGATTTGTTTGACGAGCGGCAGACGGGTTTCCGTGGGATGCGGTGCACGGCTGATTCTATATCGGACGTTGTTACAGCGCTGGAGCATGCCAGGGCAGCAGGCCAGGTTGCGCTGCTGCTGCTACTGGATGTCTCGGGCGCTTTTGACAACGTTCACCGCGCACCAATTCTCGCGGTGCTTGAGGGGGCCGGTGTGAGCGGGCGCCTTTTGCGATACGTTCATGGCTTCCTGAGCGGGCGCACCATGCGCGTACGAGTAGGGGGTAAGCTCTCCAAGCCTCGCCCGGTCGACATGAGCGTGCCGCAGGGCTCTGTCCTATCACCATTTCTGTTTAATGTGGCCATGTCGGTGGTGCCGGCCTCCCTCCCCACAAGCGGGAGACACCATGTGTACATGTCCATATATGCAGACGACATAGCTCTGTGGTGCCGGGGACCACCGGGCGAGGCGTTCCGCGTGCGGGGGTGCCTTCAGGGAGCCCTGACCGCAATCGATGCCAGCTTGCGCGGCCTTGGTCTGTCGTTGAGCGCGGACAAATCGGTGGCCATGGCCTGCGTTTCGCGCTCGCGCGCGCACCTTGCGCCACTGTCACTGGACGGGACTCCGATTCCTTGGCGTAAATCGGTGCGGTACCTTAGCCTGGACATCGACTGGCGCCTTTCCTTCCGCCCCGCGGCGACCAAGGCCTGTCTGCAGATGAAGAGGATCACCGCCGCCGTGCACAAGCTCACCGCTCGAGGCCAGGGCATCTCCCAGCAAGCCGCGCTGCGTCTATACAATGCCGCAGCTTTGGGGGAGGTGCTCTATGCGCTGCCGCTCGTCACGGTGCGCAAGCCGTGCTGGAAGAAGCTCGAGCTTCAGCACCACAAGTCCCTGCGCGTGTGCCTAGGCCTGCCCAAAAACTCGCAGTGCGCCGCAACGTTGGCCGAGGCAGGAGCGTGGCCCCTTGAGCTCCAAGCAGCGCGCAGGGCACTGAATCACATCGACCGGCTTCACCGCGCACCGGACGGCGGCTCGCTGCTGCAGCGTATGCGCTCACACCCGCGCTCACGAAAGGGCGCGGCGCTGCTCGAGTATGAGCAATTGACCAAAGGCCCACCCCCCTACGGCTCCTGCGCGCCCTGGCCTGCTGCCTCGGAGGTACAGCGAGAGCTCGTCGGCATCGCGGGAAAGCGGAGCACACCCCACTGCGCTGTGCAGCAGCTGGCCAGAGCCGTCGTACACGAGGAGCTCCAGGACCATCTCCTCGTGTACACCGACGGCTCAGTGGCCCGCGACAGCTGCTCCCTTGCTGCGGCGGCCACCATCCCCGCCCTGCGACTGCACAACCAGCAACACGCAACCTTCCTGGGCTCCTCCACCACGGCGGAGTTGATGGGGATCCGGCTCGGGCTGGACCTGCTGCTCACCCTCGGCCCTCCGCCGCCGAGGAGTGCTCTGCTGTGCGACTCCCGCGCCGCCCTCAGCCGCCTGCAATCTAACGGCCGCGGTACCCCACTAGTGCGGGAAATTCGCTCGCGCATCGAGCGCCTCGCGCAGAGAGGTTGTGCGGTGCGTCCACAGTGGGTGCCCGGTCACTGCGGCATCGCCGGCAACGAAGAAGCTGACGACCTCGCGACCGCTGCACACCAACTACCTGCCAGCGATCTGCCCCTTGCGCTGGAGGACGTGCGTGCGGCCATTCACGACCATCTCCGAAAGCAGCACCCCGACCCACGCATCGCGGGAGGTGAGCGCATCGACAGTGTCACCGGCTGTCGCGCACTTACACGGTCGCAAAGTGTAATGATCCTCCGCGCGCGCATTGGCGGCGTGTGGCCCGGGGAACGACGGGTGCGTCACGGAATCGCGACGAGTGATGTGTGTGACGGATGCGGTGCAGTGGAAACACTAGAACATCTGCTCCTTCGCTGCTCCGCGTTCGCCGATGCTCGTCGCGATATGCTCGCGGCCTATAGGGCGCAGGGCATACTACCAGACTCGATCAAGACGCTATTGTGGCCGCAGGTCAGTGCGCGCACTCGTGAGCGAACTTTGGTGAACCTCTGTGCATTCCTCGAACACACGGGCTTGACGTCCCGTCTGTTCTCCGTCAGGTAGTTACACGCAGGGACCGAACGCTCCGCGAGTTCTACCTTGAACGATTAATAACTGGACGCCCCACTCCAGTTGTAACCTACACAGTGCTGTGCGCGTGTGTGATTTAATTCCTCTTAAATGAACTAATCACGCGCACAACCTGGACACATTACTTATTGTGTAAATAGTTTGTACATATTACTTCTCCCCCTATCCTCTATTCCTGTCCCCTCACCTCTTTCATTTCATCTCTCCATTCTGCCTGCTGTCCTTTATTTCCGCTGCCCCAGCTCAGGTGCTTCAGTATCGATGGCAGATGCCGGGGCTAGCAAAAATCTTTTCCTTCCTTTTTACTATTATTTTTAATAAAACCACTACCACCACCACCATTCCTCCCTCAGATTTTTTTCTTAGTGCAAAACTGGCGCACTAGACAACCGCCTGGCCATCGCAGCAACAGCACGGACACTTGCTTGCGGCACGTATGTACTTTTTAGCTGGACGCGCGGCTCGTTAGAAAGTAGATTAGCGCACGGATAACGAATGGCGTTGCGCAGGCGGCGTCCTTTGGTTGCCTTAGATACTGGGTGTTCAGCGTCGGCGTTCAAAGTGGAGACTCTTACGCTATTCTGCGGCAGAAACTCAAAGTAGCGACGCCACAGTATCATTCCAGAAGACAGTATTTTCGGCTTTCCGGGCCACAAGCCCGTTCGACACTGCTTCCAAGCGTAAAATCTTATTTAAATCAGAAATTGTGAAGCTTCGAGTGTTCATACCAGGGGAGTGTGCAATCTTTGTGACTCAGAATGGTGTCTCCCGGTCGAACAAAGGGTGTTACCGCGGCGGTGTAGGTATCGAAGCATTGAAGCACCCTGCAGCCTTTGAAGCACCACTTGCCGCCGGCCTCTAAAGATGTAAATTTCCAACGCATAATTGCCATGGGAACCATGCCGTGGTGTTGTTGGTAATATTTGTTATTGTAAAAATAAAAAGAAAGAAGCCGGCTGGGGCAACGTAACTGCCGAGCTCAGGTCTGCCACCTTAATATCGGCCGGCAAGGAGAAGAGATATGAAGGGAATGAAGAGCGAGAAGGAAGAGAAAGGAAGAGAGAGAGGCGCGCTGGAAAAAAATGGTTTTGAGGAAAGGAAATGGCGCAGTAACTGTCTCACACATCTCGGCGGACACCCGAATCACGCCGTAAGGAAGGTATGAAGGAGGGACTGAGTAATAATAATAATAATTGGTTTTTAGGGAAAGGAAATGGCGCAGTGTCTGTCTCACATCTCGGCCGACACCCGAACCGCGCCGTAAGGGAAGGGATAAAGGAGGGAGTGAAAGAAGAAAGGAAGAAAGAGGTGCCGTAGTGGAGGGCTCCGGAATAATTTCGGCCGCCAGGGGATCTTTAACGTGCACTGACATCGCACAGCACACGGGCGCCTTAGCGTTTTTCCTCCATAAAAACGCAGCCGCCGCAGTCGGGTTCGAACCCGGGAACTCGGGATCAGTAGTCGAGCGCCCTAACCACTGAGCCACCGCGGCGGGGCGAGGGTCTGAGGGCCGAATTGAGGGCCGAATTCGAAAACGCTCCTTAACTTACACCATTTCCTTACCTTTAGTTAGGAGGCCTTCATGCTGCCTAAACGTAAGACGGCCTAAGATGGTCGCTCGGAATGCTGAAAGCTTCCTTAGGGCTTCCTCACGAAAGGAGCTCCTTACGGAGGAAGGGAGGTGTCATGGCCGTACTGGGGTCGAGATTATGCACAAGAACTCTTAAAGATTTTAGCACTATTTGCGAAAATTAAAATGAACTTGCTCATAAAATTACCTTTATTTGCTATTCGTCAGCACAGTGTCTATCTAGTTCGTAAAAACTTCGTTGACTGTTTTAAAACGTCTGATTTTGGCAACGAAGCAAACTGAGTCTGGCAACAAAAACCGCTGCCACCGGCGGGGGGCAGCGGTTCTCGTGTGTGTGTCGTTTGTGCTCGGGTTGTGTATATTATTTACGCCGATATGCCCGGGAAGTTGTATTTGACCGAGGAAGAGAAAGATATTCTAGAAGAGCTGATAGGAAAATACAAACATTTAGTTGAATGTAAGAAAACCGACGGAGTTTCACTCATCGCAAAATCAAGAGCTTGGGAGCGGTTGTGCTGTGAACATAATAGCATGCCGAATGTGCGACCTCGCGAAGTGAAGCAACTGAAGAAATTGTGGGACAACATGAAGTAGAAGCAAAGAGCAATGAGCAGCTTGAGTGCGGGTGGCAGCGGAGCTCCTCTGCTGTCTGCCTTGTCCGTAGTTTGCAGCTCCGCCAGTAAGGCTAGCACAGCTTCTTCGGAAAAGCGGTAGCGTGCTAAAAACTCGTGGTCGTTGTAGAGTTCCAATGGGTTGAGGCGATCTGCGAGACTCCGCAGCTGAGGCGACACCGGAGGTCTATAAACATCGCCGTGCAGAAGTCCAGCTGCGCGGCGTAAAAACCTTCCGTAGGCTTCAAAACTGCCGTCGTCCGAGACGTACGCGCGTGACAGCATTGTCGTGAACTCACGAAGCACACTCGACGAAAATCACGCGCCACAGGAAGAAAGACGACGGGGCGGGCAAGGACTTCGCGCCTGCTCGGCTGGCTCGACGGCTGTCTTCGCTACGCGCGCGCAGAGCTGCTGCGGGACGTGTGCGCGCGGTAGTGTGTGCAGACCCTTGTGGGAAAGCAACCCTTCAGGTAAAGGAGCGGGGTTAGGAAGCATGAAGGTAGCATGCCGGCTCCCTTAGCGTGGGGAAGCACCAAGGAGGCCCTAACTTAGGGCTACTTAGTAAGGGACGTTTCAGAATTGACATAAGGTAGCCTTACGGTGCGTGAGGCGCCCTTAGTAAGGTAAGGAGCGTTTTAGAATACGGCCCTGAGAGAAGAAAGAGGTGCCGTAGTGGAGGGCTCCGGAATAATTTCGACCACTTGGGGATCTTCAACGTTCTTTGACATCGCACAGCACACAGGCGCCTTTTGCGTTTCGCCTCTTTGTGGTGGTAGTGGTTTTTTTCATTAAAATAATAGTAAAAAGGAAGGAAAAGATTTTTGCTAGCCGCGGCATCTGCCATCGATACTCAAGCACCTGAGCTGGGGCAGCGGCAGTGTCTCTCTTCGTTTGTGTCCCAAAGTTCATGCAGGCCCAAATCATGGATTCATACCAACTGGCCCAGAGAAACGCCATTTTGGAAATAAAAGATAGCAGGCAGAATGGAGAAATTAAATGAAAGAGGTGAGGGGACAGGAAGCGAGGATAGGGGGAGAAGTAACAGGTACACACTATTTACACAATGAGAAATGTGTCCAGGCGTGTTTCGCCTCTATCGAAACGCGGCCGCCGCGGTCGGGTTCAAAAAGGAGTCATTTCTCGGCTATGCGCACTGTCAGGCATGGAGACACAATCTATGCACGCGGCTGTTCACGGCGTGTTTGCAAGAGGTATTCAGAAGGCTGGATTGGGAAGAGCCGGAAATAAAATTTTATGAGAACACCTCAGTAATTGATTAGAGGGGCACAGCGCAAACACAGGACGATGAAAGGGACGGACAACACAGGTGCGCTCTCTTCGTCCTGTGTTTGCGCTGTTCCCTTTTAAGCAATGTTAATCCTACTAGCCCGCAACAACTTCCTCGTGAACCTCAATAATATCCGATTTGCGGATGACATTGTCCTGCTAAGTAACTCAACGGAACAATTGCGGCGCATAATTCATGGCTTGAACACTCAAAGCGGGACGGGGGGACAAATAATTAGTATGAAGAAGACTAAAGTCATGTTCAACAATCTGGGAGAGGGCCAGCAATTCACAATTCACAATATTCGCCGAGGTATTGGAAGTGGTAAGGGAGTACATCTGCCTCAAATTTAACCGCAGATCCGGACCGTATACGAGCGAAACAATAACTAGGGTTGAAAGAATTTGGCACATAATCACGTTTCACATATAGCAACGTACAAGTATCCAGTACCACCACCAGTAGCAGTACTCACCGTGGGACAGACACGTGGAGCCTAACGAAAAGGATTCAGATGAAATTATGGGCAGCGCAGCGAGTTATGGGAACGAAAATGGAAGGTGTAAGATTAAGGGTCAGAAAGAGAGTGGAATGATCAGGGAATAAACACCGGTGAACAATACGTTAGTCGAAATCAAGAAGACGAAAACGACATGGGCTGGGCATTAATGCGCGTTGCAAACTACCGATGGTCCCTTGGGGTAGCGAAGGCAAAAATAGCAGAACATTGGCTGCAGTGTCAGGTGAACAGATAGAATGGGAAGCTTGCGGAGATAGATTCGCCGCAGCTGGCAAAGAACAGGGTTAATTCTAAATGTATGGAAGAGTCTTTTGCCCTGCAGTGAGCTTAGCTGAGCTGGGGATGATACGATGGTTTCCAGACTGATCGGTCATTCTAGTTCCCAGGTCCCAACAGCACATTCTGGCACCCAGCGCGCTATTAGTTGCGAGGGAAAGGAGGTTATGGCGAAAGAAAATGCGCGGTGAACGTTGCTATATGCGCTTGTCTGATGACTAATGCTGGCACTCCTTTCTCACTTTTCTTCCTATTTTCCCCACTTCATCCTTTCCCTCCCGACACGGTTCCAGGGTTCCCTGAGAGTGATACATTTATCGTGACTTTTCATTTCCTTACAACCTATTCCTCCAATAATAATAATATAATAATAATAATAATAATAATTGGTTTTTGGGGAAAGGAAATGCCGCAGTATCTCCCTCATATATCGGCGGACACCTGAACCACGCCGTAAGGGAAGGGATAAATGAGGAAGTGAAAGAAGAAAGGAAGAAATAGGTGCCGTAGTGGAGGGCTCCGGAATAATTTCGACCGCCTGGGGATCTTTAACGTGCACTGACATCGCCCAGCACACGGGCGCCTTTGCGTTTTTCCTCTACAAAAACGCAGCCGCCGCAGTCGGGTTCGAGCCCGGGAACTCCGGATCAGTAGCCGAGCGCGCTAACCACTGAGCCACCGCGGCGGGTAAATTCCCCGAATGGAAGATAGGGTTCTGTATGGTGACCTGTTAAATTTATCGGCTGTTTCAGGCAGCGTTGTGCGGGGGTGTCTCCACAAATAAAAGCCAGGCCGGCCGAGCTAGTTGTATGTGGAGCGATGCGTTCGAACAATAATAATTGTTTTTTTGGGGGGAGAAAGGAAATGGCGCAGTATCTGTCTCATATATCGTTGGACACCTGAACCGCGCCGTAAAAGAAGAAATGAAGGAGGGAGTGAAAGATAAAGAGAAATAGGTGCCGTAGTGGAGGGCTCCGGCATAATTTCGACCACCTGGAGATCTTTAACGTGCACTGACATCGCACAGCACACGGGCGCCTTAGCGTTTTTCCTCCATAAAAACGCAGCCGCCGCGGTCAGGTTCGAACCCGGGAACTCCGGGTTCGAACCGCGGCGGGTTCGAAGCCCCGTGGGCTGTTTTCGTTTATAGAATATCTGATACGGGTCCCATTTGAACCCAACATATTTTTGGAAATGTGGCGGCGTGCTTGAAGGTTGCTTCACTTCCGCCACCGATTGGCTCGGTATTGCACTGCCTCCGGGATCGGCCTGGGACATTATAGCGCGCGTCTTTTTTATCCTATCTTTCTATACTATCTTTAAACTCTCCTACTTTCTTCACGTGGTAGCGATTGTGGCTCTGCTTGAGCCAGTGGGCAGGCCTGTGCACTTTCCTTTTCATTTTTCCTGGCAACAACAGAAGAAGCTAGTTGTATGTAGTCTCCCTAAGTGACTGGTTCGACGCCGGAGCATGGAAGCGCTCGACTGATCGGCTACGGCTGCTGCATGCGGCCGCACGCGAAGGCAGAGGAAAGCTTTGTATCAGTACCGATAACGAAAGCGCTGCTCAACAAATCAGGCGCATCACGCAACTGAAGTTTGGAGAGCATAGCTACGGAATCAACGCACACGTGGCGGCGCCGGAGGGAACGCTGCGCGGGGTCATCCACGGAGTGGACCCGGGGACCACGGCCGAAGAACTCAAGCCGAATTTACGAACCCGCACACAAGGGGTGAAGATCATGGCGGCAAGGATGTTAGGCTGAGCGAGCACAGCCGTCATCACCTTTGATGGCTCCATCCTCCCCAAGCAAGTCTTCTACTGCGGGGGAGAGATGTGGTGCTACCCCTATAGGCCGACGAGGCAAATATGCTA
Organism: Amblyomma americanum; assembly: GCF_052857255.1. Taxonomy (NCBI): domain Eukaryota; kingdom Metazoa; phylum Arthropoda; class Arachnida; order Ixodida; family Ixodidae; genus Amblyomma; species Amblyomma americanum. The sequence goes on along the minus strand of NC_135497.1, from coordinate 222,038,319 downwards.
CGTTTGTTGCCAACACGGACATCGATCGGACGTCTGTCCGAACCCGGGAATCAAGGCATGCAGACAATGCGGCCAGGAAGATCCGGAAGAACGACATCAATGTACACCCAAGTGCCTGCTATGCGGGGGCTCCCACGCGGCGGGCACGAAGGACTGTGCACAACGACTGAAGCCAATCAACGAACTGCGATGGGGACCCCAGAGCCAGCAGCGACGCGGCCGCAGCCGAAGCAGAGGCGGGGCACGGAGACCGCGCTGGTTCCGGAACGAGGACGAGGAGCGGCAAGGTGACTGCCGGAGCGAATCCAGGAGTCGCAGCCGGGGGCGCAGCAGCAGCCAGGGCCAGGGCCGGAGCTGGGAGCGGGACGAGTCCTACCCACCCCTGGGCGGCCAGCAGTCCTGGGTGAAGCCGAAGCAGCAACAGAAGAGCGGCGGAGTCAAGGTGAGCTGGGGAGCCGGCCCTCCCAAGACGCCTTTTGCTCCGCAAAACAACAACTACAACACAAACACACAAACAGGAAATGAAAAAATGCTTACTGCCGAAATTAATAACATCAGGAAGGAACAAGAGCAGACCCGAGAAGAAAACAGACAGCTTAAGAAACAAATAAGCGAATTAATAGCGGAAATGCAAAAGATGCGAAAGGCAGGCTGCTCGCCTGTCAGGGCACCCTCACCCCCAAAACAGAGTGTAGAAAGTTTACAAACTAATGAAGGAGGAAACTCAACAATAGACGATCTAAAGATATTCATGCAGCAGCAAATACAGCAGCAAATGCAGCAGAAGCAGCAGCAGATACAGCAACTAAATCAAAAGATAGCCCTTCAAGATGAGAGCTTCCGCAACTATGTAAAGAGTCAAAACACACAGAAGACAGTAAATGACGTCAGGAACCGCCTCTACAATGAGCGCAGGTTTGGATCAGAACCCCACGGAACAAACAACAGTACCAATACGATAACATGGGAGGACAACAACTAGAGATATGGCAGTGGAATTGCCGGAGCTACGGGCGTAAGCAAGGGCTCTTACAGCAATTCATTAACACTAGAGGGAACCCACCAGATATAATACTTCTACAAGAGACAAATTGCACCCCAACCCTAAAAGGATACTCATGCCAGGAGAATGGAAGAACAGCAACTCTGATTAGCAACAAAATCACAACTACAGCTCATAAGGAGTTTGAAGACACACCGCTAGAACACATAATAACTGAAGTGATTCCCAAGAGAAAATGAAAAGCTAAAAGCACTTTTATAGTAAATTTGTACAGCCCACCTATAAATAAAGGAGACTTCATTAAGCTTTTTGCGGAAGCAAAGAAGCTTGCAGGGCTGAATACCCTAATAATATCAGAGGATTTTAATTCGAAAAGCCTACAATGGGGCAGCAGGATCGAAGATAAAAAGGGGCGTGGCATCTGCACAACAGGGGAAAACATAGGCTCCGAGTTACTTACAGATGAAAGTCAGCCTACTAGACAGGGTAATAGCGTAAGCGTGCACACATGTTCCGACCTAAGCTTTGTCAGCGGCGCTAAGCAAGTCGTATGGGAGAACCTGCAAGAAAATCTCGGCAGCGACCACTACATCATTAGGGTCAGCACAGAGGCAGAAAGCATCAAAAGGAAGATCGGCAAGGCAAACCTAACTGACTGGGATGCCTTGCGCACCCACTGCAAACAACTTAAGGACGACATAACTTCGTCAGAAGATTGGAGCCAACAGCTTTGACAAATCAGGGATCTCTACACTAAAGAAGTGGATCGAACAGAACTAGCACCAGAAGTGGACAAGCGACTCCTCAGGCTCTGGGAGGCAAGACGAGGCCTGACCAAGCGGTGGAAGCGCCAAAAGCTAAACAGAAAGCTAAAGAAGAAGATTGCCGAAATCACCAGGCAAGCAGAGGAATATGCAACGCAGCTGGCAAGACAAAGGTGGCAGCAGTTTATTACCTCGCTGATTGGCACCCTCAGCACGGCTAGAACGTGGTAGATCCTCAGAACACTCATGGATCCGAGCAAAAGTGAGGCGGAAAGCAGCAAATCCATCCAAAGGCTAATTCATCAGTACGAAGGTACAGAAGAACAGCTGCTCCAGGCAGTACGAGAGAAATGCTACGGGAGGGACCAGGTAGACGGCTACCAAGGCGACTACCAGGGCGAAGAAAACCCAACCACGGACAGACCCATCACAAGAGAAGAGGTCGTCGAGGCCATAAGGGCAACAACGAAAAATACGGCAGCAGGGGTGGACAAGATTCATAACTCGTTAATCAGAAATTTAAGCGACGAAGCAATCAGCCAACTCACCCTATACCTAAACAAACAATGGAAAGAAAGACGGTCCCAGCGGAGTGGAAACACGCCGTTGTTGTCATGATCCCCAAGCCCGGCAAGAAACTCCAAATTGAAAACCTCAGACCGATCTCGCTAACATCTTGCCTAGGCAAGCTGTACTATAGAATAGTTACCCGACGAATTCAAACGCATCTAGAAGACGGAGAATGGTACCCCAATACCATGTTCGGATTCAGGGCAAATTTATCAACCCAAGACATCTTGCTACAACTAAAAGAAGAGGTCCTCGAAACAATGCCAAAGAACGGGGAGAACGTTGTCATGGCCATCGATATTAAAGGGGCCTTTGACAACGTATCCCATGCCGCCATTATGGAAGGACTTAACACCACCAACTGCGGGAAGAAGTTCCATGACTACGTTAGAAGCTTCCTCACGGACAGAACAGCGACGGTAGGCCTGGGAGACCTGCGGTGTGACACCTTTCAAACGCCATGCAAGGGCACTGCGCAAGGCTCAGTAATCTCGCCAATACTCTTTAACATAGCGATGGTCAACCTCGCCAAGAAACTCAGCCAAGTCCAGGGGATTAGTCATGCAATGTACGCAGACGATATCACCATCTGGACCACCCAAGGCTCACTGGGGGAGAAGCAGGAGGCGCTACAAGAGGCTGCCACCTGCATTGAAGAATACACAAAACAAAGAGGACTTAAATGCTCCACGGAAAACTCTGAGCTCCTCAGAGTGGGTAGGCACCCTACGGATGCTCCACTCGAAATAAAACTAGAGGGCCAGAACATCCCGGAACAAAAGTTGATCAGAATCCTCGGCATGTGGCTGCAAGGAAGCTGGAACTGCTCTCATACACTCAGCCTGCTAAGCAAAGCGGCAGGACAAGTAGGCCGGATGATCAGCAGAGTAGCGCACAAGAGGTATGGCATGAAGGATGAGGACACACTCAGGCTAGTGAACAGCCTAGTGGTCAGCCGGGTAACATATTCATTACCGTACCATGTCACTATCAAAGCAGAGAAGGAGCAAGTGAAGACAATACTCCGGAAGGCATACAAAACAGCTCTTCATCTCCCAAGAAATACAACCAACGACAAGCTCATGCAACTCGGAATCAGCAACACCTTCGGAGAATTAAGAGAATGCCAGCTCAAGGCACAAATACGAAGACTTAGCAACACAACGACTGGAAGGGCGCTCCTGACAAAGCTAGGTCGGGAAATAGAAAAGCCACAAAATAGCAGGGCCGCAATACCAGACCCGCTAAGAAAGAAGCTAGGCATACAACCTATCCCCCGAAACATGGATCTAAACCTCCGTGCTAACAGGAGACAGGTTAGGGCTGAATTTTATGAGAGGAACATGGGGCATCGGGACAACACAGTCTACACTGATGCCTCCCTATACACCCAAACACACAAAAATAGCGCGGTAGCAGTAGTTGTAAATTACCACGGAGAACACATCACAAGCCTCACAGCCGAAGTATCTAACATAACGGCAGAGGAGATTGCTGTCGCCCTGGCAGCGAATGAAGGATATAGGACAGGGATATCTCTTAACATCTTAACGGATTCACAAGAGGCGTGTCGGAACTATACAGGAGGCAGAATTAGCAGCACGGCACTCAAGGTCCTCAGTAGAGCTCTGCTCCCTGAGGGACGACCAATACACAACATAATCTGGATACCGAGTCACGCAGGGATCAGGGGCAACGAAGGGGCAGACAACCTAGCTCGAGGAATGACCAGCCGAGCAGAAACGTCATTAACCCCGGAGGGGCCCCAGATTAATTGCGGGGACAGCTATTCGGAATTATTAAACCTATATAAGGGGCTAAGATTCCAATACCCCCCACCACATAAAGCATTATCCAAGGGGGAAGCCACAGGATGGCGAAGACTGCAAACAGGCTCCTTCCCAAACTTATACATATTAAACAAGATGTTCCCCACACAGTATAGCGCCAACTGTCCGTGGTGCGAAGCAAAACCAACACTATATCATGTCACATGGGAGTGCGGAAGAAATCAAGGATTCCACAAACACAAAACACCAAGTGCGGAGCAATGGGAGAGCCGGCTCACCAGCTGCGAGCTAGGGGTCCAAAGGGCCCTCATAGCACACGCAAGCGAGGTGGCCCGACTCAGTGGAGCCCTGGACTACGGGCCCACTCACGGCCAAGGAGGACCCAAGCTTCAAGACGAAGACTTCGTCCTCTACCGCTAATTCTTCCTAAAGGAACCAATAATGTTTTTCATTCATTTGCTCAGGCCGAATAAAAGAGGGAGAACGCCTCCCTAGAAACACACATGACCTAGCAGAGTCCTACTGAAGATTGCCGCTTGATCCATCTGTGACCCGACCCATAAATGTGACCCGCCAGTCCGACAAAGGATTTAATACCGGTTCCCGGCAACGAGAGAGACCGCAAATTTTCGGGTATATAATACAACAAGTGAAATGCGTGAAGTGGCTTCTATGTTTGACGGCCGCCGCGGTGGCTCAGTAGTTACGGCGCTCGGCTGCCGACCTGAAAGACTCGGTCTCGATCTCGGCCGCGGCGGTCGCATTTTGATGGAGGCGAAATTATAGAGGCCCGCGTACTGTAGGATGTGGGTGCACGTTAGAGAACCCCAGGTGGTCGAAATGACCGGAGCCCTCCACTACGGCGTCCCTCATTGCCTGAGTCGCTTTGGGACGTTAAACCCCCATAAACCACCAACCATGTTTTATGTTTAAAAATATTGGCTTGAATTGGCACGGTTAGGATTGCACAAAAGCGTGCCAAAGAGACTGAGAATTACACGCCTGAGCTTATACGTATAACCAGGCGGATAATCACGGCATCATGCAATACAGTCACACACCGCTTGAACCCGTCACACTACCGCCTGTCGCGTCGCCATCATTGAAATGCCACTTATTGGCACGCCTGTGAGGCCGTTGGGCTCGCTCCTTAAGCTCAGCCCGGCGTATGCGTAGGCCCGAGCGGCCAAATTGTCGGCAGCCGACAAATACCCAAAGCGTACTTGAGCATGGTAGGCAAAAAGATTAGCAAGCTTTTTTTTCAATGTCTTTCACTGATAGCCTGAAACACACTAAACGATACAGCCAAGTTGCTTTCCACAAGCGCTGAGTAGTGCTTAGATTCATTCGCTGTTTTCTTGCGGCAATCGGCGTGTTCTATACACTTTTCCAACGAAGCACCTGCGGTTGGCGGCATTTTTAAATCCTTCCACGAAAAGGGGCGACGCCTAACGGCGGCGCCAGCTTGGACTGCCTGCGTCAGTGCACTACGTTGGTGTTTGCATAGCTTGCTGCGTCTGCTCTTGGTTTTCGCCCACAACCTGCGAATGTTTTTGCTAGCAGTTCTTTTTTTTTAATTTCGTGATTTTGGAAACATCTCTGCTCTCGAAGGCACGGTTGTAATTGATTGCGGACAGTTTGGACGCCGATCTCACTGTGCGCGATTGCCCGATGGCCTCGACGGACACAGCCGTACGCACGCTGCCGTCGTGCGCGGTGGTACCTCAGCAAACCAGGCTTGTGGACATTGGAGGTAAGGCGTTTTTTGCACTATTTGGTGACTGTCAGCCACCGACTCCGCTTCGTTGCTTGCGCAGAAAGACCAACGCGATACCCGCCCGTCACTTGTATACGCCTTGCGTTACGTTACGCGTGGATCCCGCAGATGCGTTGATCGCGATATTAAATGCGCCAAATGGCCTTTAACCAGGTACGATACGTGCGCAGAATAGAGTGACGAGGCGAGGACTGCGGTTCTTACTAAATCGTAAGGGAAAGGCGAAATACGCGACAGCCACAAATCAGTATTTTTTTCGTTCCGAGCCTGCCCACTTCGGCTGAGTGAGCTCTCCCGTCTGTGCTGTCACCTCGGTCTGTGCGGCAGTCCACAAAGCATGCAAGTGAATACATGTCCCCCGAGTGATTCTCTGCTGAACACTGAAGCGGAGGAAAGGGGATCTACGTGACCGAAAGCCTGTACCAAGCACGACATGAAACTAGCCGTACAGAGCACCCTCCCGCTGCTGGCACGGACTGCCGCTAACCCTTCGTGTAATCTTCACTTTTTTAACGGCTCTATCTCACAGAAAAATGAATAACATTACGGCTGTGCAGAGCCAGCGGCGTGCTGCTGAGATTGAGGAGAGGCGAAGGTTAACAACGCGCGAGAGAGCAGTCACTCCGAACTGCGGAAGGAAGCAAGCGATACGGGCAAAATCTTCGCGCGGCGGGGCCTCCTTCGCATGGGCTTTCGTTTGGAAGTTTGATTATGTGAACAGTTTACTTCCAAGGTTGTGTATGCGGCTTCACTGCCATAAGGGGCTTCCAGTACCGTAGAGTGCATATTGCGGGCGACTAGCATACTGCGATACTTTCTTCCCGCTCCAGAGTCACAACAAAGCACAGCTGACAGGTATCCGTTGTGTAATGCGTTGTGGCTATCCGCCATAGTCAGAGGCGCGTGCCTGATTACGAGCGTGGCCTCTAGCGCTCGTGGTATGCATACACAGAGTATGCATGGTACTTATCGCCAAATACGGCTTGCTGTCTAGCTTGCTTTTTTTTCTACCATTAGACGAAAATAAGTAATGCCAGGAGTACAAATGTAGATTATGTGCATGAGTGTAGAATTTTTGTTTTGGCAAATGAAGTATGAACAGTGCTAGGCAGGGGCATTCATACTGTGGCAGTAAACCGGCAGCGTTATTCTGTAAATGGATGCAGCATTGCAAAAGTAGCAATACAAGATTTTTGAGGCGCAAGCAACTTTTGTCAAGTTACTCGCTAGAATTATTTTGCCAGGTGTACTGATAAAGCCAAGGGCATTAATCATTCATTTTTTCCGTATCTTACTTTAAGACAACTGCACATACGAACATCCAGAAGGCATTGCAGCCTGGATAGACGACACCGGGGAATGGCCCTCGATCTCCAGCCCAGTTGTTGTGTTCTACCTGCTTGGCTCTAAAGCCTGTGACCTGCAGGCAATGAGGAACTACAGGTCACCAGAGTCATACAATTATGTGCAGAGTGGATATGTAGGAAAAGTATTATTCCACAAACTATCTGCTGATGCTTGTTATGTCAAGGCAGCGGTGTGCCCATCGCAGTCCGTAAATGCTGCTCCAAGAAATGCCTGGGCATGTGTTAAACGCACAGGAGAAGTGGTGACTGCAGGGTGCTCATGTATGACTGGCAACGGCAAAATATGCAGCCATGTATGCGCACTGCTTTGGAAAGTGCAAATCGGTGTCTCTGAAGGAATAACTGGCACTTCATGCTCAGACAAAGCTGCACTGTGGAATAGCGGCACTAAGCGCAATGTGGAGCCTGCCATGCTGGAGCACATTGACTTCAAGCTGCAGAAAGGGACTGTCGATAGCTCTCCAAGAAAACGCCCCAGACCACGATTTGTACCCATGACTCAAGAGGAAATTCAAAAAACGCACGAAGAACCACCGTATGCTGAACTTTTCACCCTTCCAGGTACGCCAGAAAATGTCTTAAATCTAATTATGTTCATGAGACAAAACATAAGCAAAATAGTTTCATCCTCAGTTCATTTCATGCATCAGTATGACAGATATTTTGAAATGGTGTTTACTTCAGATTAGCATATTTAACCCAAATAGTTTGAAAATTCGAGCGGTTCTGGATCTAGCCTGTTTTTGTGCTAGTTTTCAGAGCAAAGCTAGGCATTCATTGCAATTAATTATTGCAACCAGCATTCAATTACTGAAACACAGGTAATGCAGTGCCAGCGGCCATAGATTTGGATATGTGGCTTTCCCATTGTATCAGGCGGTTCTTATGAAAAAAAAATTTTCGTTAGTGTCCTAGCCAGGTTTGTAGGAAGCCATACAGTCTTCTTAGTCTTCATAGAGATATACACAAAATCAGTCTATGCTTGGTTCTTTCCTCCTCACCAACCACAGCATATCTGTTCTTCCGATATCGGCCATATCAGTGGCAGCCAAACTGGCATATGGTGGCCGCAGCGGCGGAAAACCAAGGGCCTGCTCAAATGACGTCGCCACTGTTATTGTTTTTATGCAGGCACAATACTCTACGAGTCACTAAATGCACTAGACAGGCAGCTGAAGACTCCGCCACTGCCTGTGAAAACTACTCACGGCGACCACACTGACAACAGCTGCACACAGTGCAAGCGGTTCTACGACAAGTACGTGGATTTATCGCCTCTTGCAGCCAGTGCTCTGGAGCTTGAGACTGTCTGCCAAGCTACCTCACTGTGGCAATTTTCACGCAAGCTGCGTTTGGCTGCCTCCAATGTAAGCAAAGTGCCAAAAAAGGGCTCAACAAGTTGTGAGAAGGCAGCTACGAGAATGCTGAATCCAACATTCCTTGGGAATGCAGCAACAAAGCATGGAAAAAAGATGGAGCCAGTTGCTTTGGATCAGTTTGTGACGAAAACGCAATTTCATGTTAAGAAAATGGGAACAGTCATAAACACCGACTTCCCGTGGCTCTCTGCTTCACCTGATGGAGTAATTGAAGGAGAAAATGCCATAGTTGAGATTAAGTGCCTTATGTGCTCGACTGCATGCCACTTATCAATGGTGGTAAGTACGATGTCCGGAGGGACGAAGAAGGCAGGCTTTTACTAGCAGAGAATGGCCCAAATGGCTATTACGGTCAAGTACAGATCCAGATGCTATGCACAAAAACAGAAACATGCTTCTGCTATGTCTGGAGTGTACAAAATGACGTAATTGTCCCGGTACCCTTTGATGCGGGGTACGTTGAATGCAATTTCCCACGGCTCAAGAAATTCTATTTTTCTGTATTACTTACCCGTCTTTCAGACCTCGATGTTCGCGACGAATTAGACACAGTTGAGAGGTACAACCAAATTTGCTTAATGTGAAACATTTTGTTGCATCTAACCTGAAAATAAACGAAACAAGGCTCCTGTAAGAAGTGCGTAGATCTAGAACGTGAGAAAGAAATTACTGCTGGACCAAAGCTGATTTACAAGCCACTTTAAAATCTTGAATAGCAGCGTACGAAATATATAAAATAATAGTTGGTTATTGGGAAAGGCACAATATGGAATGCATGTGTCCCACTGAACGTTATCCCCTTGTTTTTGCTATCTTTGAAACACTGTATGCCACCTGCCAGCATGTGGCAGTGCTTCTCTTGTATGGCATATTGTTTTACTTTATTGTGTAGTTTCTGAAGCAACAATTTGGCTGTCATGTGACTGATGTTTGATAACATTGCTTCGTTGAAATTATGTATTTTGCTTGTCTTTCCATTTTGAGTGCTGAAAATGTGCGCGGCACCAACTTTCAGCATTGTGCAAGTCACCTTGTCCTTTACCTACATATCAGCATTGCTCCTTGGCAGGATTTAAGCTATTATGACATAGCCTGAACTGTTTTGTTTTCGGTTTCGTTCTATGAACAGTGGCTTTAATTAGCACTCCAGTATTCTGCATTGTGTACCTACTTGGAAATCAAGTCCTTGCTTACATGAACCACCTTAGTGCTATATAAGTTGTTTACTGTGATTTTTTGTGATGTTTTTACCTTTACTGAAAACCTGTTTGCCATATTATTTACAATGCAGTAATTTTTGTAGCAGCAGCTGAGGCGTTCTGTTGCAGTACAGCTATTGTATTCAGTTTTGTTGCCCACATGCAGTGAAGAGAGAGAGAGAGAGAATGAAAAGGAAACGCAGGGAGGTTAACCAGATGTGAGTCTCCGGTTTGCTACCCTATACTGGGGATGGGGGATAGGGGTTAGAAAGATGACAGAGAGGAAAACGCAAAAAAAAGGAACGTGCACACATGGAGACACACACACACATACAAGGCGTTCCAGTTAAAGTCTTTCACACAGGCCGGTAGATTGTAAGAAGCGCAAAAGCGCTTGCACGGCCATCTTCTGCGACGGTAGGTCCTTTCGATGTTGCAAAATTCTTTTTTCGGATAGCGGTTGGTCGTCCATTTGGTCAAGTTCGTGGCTAAGGCATGCCCTCTGTGGACTGTAGTGCGGGCAGGAGCACAATATATGGCCAATTGATTCTTCATGGCCGCAGTGGTCACAGGTTGGGGTGTCAGTCATCCCTATGCGGAAGGCATAGGCTTTAGTAAAGGCAACACCCAACCAAAGTCGATATAAAAGCGTGGCGTCTCTACGGCGAAGCTGTGATGGCGCTCGAAGACTTAATGTTGGATCAAGTGAGTACAGTCGCGTATTTCTTAAATGTGGCTCATTCCATTGCGACTCGGTGCACTGCCGAGCAAGTAGGCGGAGCTTCCGTGCCGCGTCAGTTCTAGAAAGAGGAATTGGGACGTGGCGCTCCTCAGTATGGGCTGAGCGGGCAGCGTGATCCGCCCGTTCATTGCCGATAATCCCGCAGTGACTTGGAAGCCACTGAAACGTTATTTCATGGCCGGCATCACTTATATGGTGTAACGTCTCTGTAATATGGAAGATGAGTTGTTCGTGCGGTCCGCGTCGTAGAGGTGACAGTAGAGACTGCAGTGCCGCCTTCGAATCGCAGAATATTGTCCAGTTGTGTGGCGGTTCATCACCAATGTGATGAAGGGCAGTTAAGAGAGCTGCGAGCTCTGCTGCCGTCGATGTTGTCGCGTGGGTCGTCTTAAATTTGATTGTTGTAGCTTTCGTTCGAATGGCGATTGCCGCCGCGGAGCTGCTTGGAAGGACAGATCCATCAGTGTAAGTATGCGTTGAGTCACGGTAGTTCTCGTACAAATGTAGTAGCGTGAGCTGTCTAAGGGCTGGTGATGACAGATTAGCTTTTTTCGAGATACCAGGTATTGCGAGGTTGATTTTTGGCTGAGCGAGGCACCATGGAGGGATCGAAGGTCTCGCAGCCGGAGTGAAACAAGCTGGCAATGATTCATCATATGCGGTTATCGTTTGGATGAAAGATGTGTGTGGCCTGTCCGCTGGTAGAGAGGCTAAATGGTGACGAGGATTCCTGGCTAGATGCCTTATATGGGTCCTGAGTATTTTAATTCATGCAATGAAAATGTCAGAAGTGAGTGTGGTCAGAAGCACTGGTAGTGCTTAAACCACAGCAGTGATAAAAGTTTGTTGGAATTGTTTCACATGTAGTAGGGGCAAACTTAATGACAGCTCTCGATGGGAGAGTCCTGCTCGCAGCGTGCTTTCAAAAAGTTTTGAAGGTGCTTTCACACAAAGCATGTCGAGTGTTGCAGACCTCACTCCAAGGCACAGATTTGTCGGGGAGGGTAAAAGTATTCAACCCCCCAAAAAAGGCATCCAACAGCATGCTCATAAGATACATTTGCTAAACTGTTGTTCAAATCTGGCTCTAGGACCAAAGAGCCATTGTGGGCAACAAAAAATACAGGGGGCACTATGTTGACCTAAAGTGCAGTGAAGCGAAAGCCTTTGGCGCAGTGTTTGCGTGTGTCTCTGATGTGTGGTTAAGATGTTAACTAAGTACACAGTTGTTTGCGAATCTTAAATGCTGGAGACACTGGAGGGCATTCGAGAGGCATCCATCTGATTCGACGCCTTTCTGCAAGCACTCTCCAGCTTCCTAGACAAGGAGAACTACATATGCGTTGGCAGGAAGTGGTGTTGTCGTTAGCGTGCTCAGCTGTGGAACGGAAGGATGGTGGCTCGAATCCCATCGTGCACAAAGGTTTTTTTCTTATCGAGTTGAGGGGTGTCACGAATGGACGGACAGACACAGCGAGTATGAGCCATTAAATGTTTTCTCCTGAATGCTGCATGTGATGGGTATTCCACAAGTTATCAAATTAATAATGAATGTGACAGAGAGAATGGGAACAGACGTCTTTAATAAAATGCCTAGTCAGGCACACTTATCTGTCATATTCGTCTAGTACGCAATGACTGGGAGGCTTGATTTGGCGTCAGTACTGCAAGGAGCTCGTTCAAAGGCTCCTCAGTAAGATTGAGTGCCCACCAGAGCTCTAAAATTGCATTTGCTCAAGTGGGTCCTGCTTCAGGCAACACCTCTCTCTAGAGGGGCTTTATTTTAGGGATTTATGAGGTGCCCTTTCATATTGCAAAAGCCCTGCACACACAAAAATTATGTCACCAATCATCTTCATTAAGGTGATAGGGAGGGCTTGCTTCAGAATCCGATATGTCTTGATGCGGTTAATGGCACGTTCGACATGGAGACGCACAGAGGCAATGCGTCGTGCCTTGGTGACTTCCTTTTCTGTCAGCTGCTTCCGCCCTGTGAAGTCATTTGAAATGTCTGAGTCATTCGCTCAAACAATTCATGAATTCATGCTATTTGTGAAGGCTGGTGTGTCCAGCCGAATTTCTTGAACTTCGAGTTCCTCATCAAGGGTGAACCCTCGGTCTGTCATGATTTCATCTCCGGGCACAAGGTAGTCCCCAATATGGCTATCCCTTGTTAGATATTTGTCTGAAGCACGCCCACCATAAGCTTTTGAGACAAACATAATGCACCCACTAGGGGATATGGCAATAAGAAACTTGACTGTGTTCCGTGCTTTGTAGCTTCTATAAGTTTGTGCTCTCGCCCTGAGCTTTTTAGGGCGCTGCAGAGCAACTTCGGTACAGTCAAGTATGCAAGTTGTGTTGCCATAGCCATTCTTGATAATTGATGCTGGCATGCTGTTCCTTATTGCCTTCCTGGGGAGGCAAAGAACTGCCCCCTTTATTATTTGGCTAAGCAGTTCCAGCATATATTTAATACAGTTGCCCACACTTGAAACTGACACCTGAAAAATCCGTGCCAAGTGCCCTTATAAAAGGCAAAGGCGAAGTCTCATTAGGCACATAAAAAGTGTATCCTCTGGTGATAGTAAAGTTGCTTATTTGTCAGTGCACTAATGAGTTTAGCCAGCCTACTGAAAGCTGGACAAGGTAGACCTGTATAAATAACAATGTCATCTTGTGATAACGTCTCATGAACTGACCTTCTCAGAACCTCATGTGTAAACATTTGTGCCTATGGGTGGTCTTTATGTGCTACGTGGTTAGATGAAGCATCACTGCCTGTTGACACCTACAAGAAAACTGAATCAATGCGTCAAAACAAGCAAAATACATAAGTATCTGTTCAGAACACTCAGATATTCAAACAAGCCCAAAATATTGAGTCCTGACGCTCTAGTTCTGAGGTAGCCTGTCATAATAGCCTTACAATCAGCTCACAGTTAATCACCCCGCCAAGTATGTGTATACCAGAGGTGATGAAAGCATAATTTCAGTAGAATTGGAGACATCACTTTTCATGCTGAAAATATAGATGCAGCAGGAGCTTCGTATATGCTCGGTTATTTGTTGCTTATTAGCAATACAGATTTTATAAATCTCTATGTAAAACAAACATACAATGCCTGTCCTACGGCATAGGTCAAAGCTTGTGACAGCTGGTGTTTGTGTTGCCTGAAACAAAACAGGCAAGTTTCGTTATAAAAGCAGAATTCTTAGGTTTCACAAGCTACAGTTGTACCATGGCCAAAACACACACCTCCTGGATTTAGTGTTTTATAACACCTCCTGGTTATAAATCCCTAACATGACAACACAGCCAGAACAGTGCTAGGTTCACATTCATGTGCCTTGCCAACTTGCCGCAAGAGTAGCTTTGGCAAACTCGAATGGTTTTATACCATAAGCAGTGCAGCTTCTTGGATAGAATGTCTACATTTCAGACGCTGCCATAGGTGTGCATTTTTTAAAGGTGACTCATGACTGCATCGTCTGAATCAGTCGCCGTAGATGTTTACTACAAGCAATATGCAAGTATCTTTTTCACTTGGGTGCCCTTGTTTTGCATAATCAAGCTGCAAAGGTAGCACATACTGTTATGCCGCACTGCTGTGTCAAGTACTATTTCGCTCTACTGTGCCTATGGTAGACCTTCAGAAAGTGCATTCATCCCTTAACCAGAGCATCCGTAAGGAATCTGTTTTACTAATGTAGCCGGCACGATCTTTCTGTTTTGAATATGTTTATGTTGCCTGCCAGTTGTTCAGCAACGCTATGAGCATCAACTATCAACATCCTGCATGAATAATGTAACAGCTTCCCTTATGGATGAATAAGTAATGTTCACAGTCTGTGGTGTCTTCAACTGCGAGAGCAATGAATGTGGTTGCATGTTTTTTGTCAGCTGCATTCATGTGAAAACTAGTGCACACTGCCATATTCAACACGTATGAGAAGCATGTGTCCCTGAACCAACTTACCACATCTCGGTAATGGTACCGGTAGCCTGTGTCACCACCGAATCAAGGGCATGGTGATGCTACCTGTGTTATCTAGAATAAAACAGTGCCTTGTGACTGCAGATTCACCAGCATTCTTTTAGGTTTGTAAATGGCCACAAAGAACATATTGCCAAAGTAACGGATCCCGGTGCAGACTTGTGAAGGAAAGGTGCCAGCGAATTCTTCATTTCTTCCAGTGGAGCGGCCTAGTCTAGTTTGGGGCAGCGTTGTCTGAGCGGGGCGTCAGTTGTTAACTGTTTGGCTTCGAGCAAAAGCCTAGGGGAATCTGGCATGTACCCTGTTGATGGTAAAACTTCTCCAAGGCTGGTGTTTCCGAATGTCAGTGGGCTAAACTTAGTCCGCTAAGGGGTCGTTGCAGCATTACGGGACTGTTCGAGGAACATGCGGCGTCACATGATTTTGGTTGAGGCGTGAACGGAGTTAAACTTGAACAAAACTCCTAATGTTTGCAACTGGCTTCACATTCGGCGGCAACTTTTTGCAACGATTGCAATTTTCGTCCTGTTCTTTATTCATGTTTCCAGGAGGTCAGTTCGTCCATTTTTTTCCGCCCTGGCCTCCGTCGAATTGCTTTAAGGGGTTAGTATCCAAAATCGACGCTGCATAGCATAACCATTATGAATAGACAAAGACTGTAGACAAGTGGTCTATGCTTTTCTTTTTATTAGTGGCACCACGACACTTGGTTGAGAATTCTTCAAGTTGCCATTTTGTCAGTTGGCCAAGACGTTATCCTTGCAGCAGCCGGATCGGCCAAAACGGAGGCGAGGATGTTGAATTACGCTTTTTGTGTAGTTTGTTGAATTACAACTTTTCGCCGAAGGCTTTCTTCTCCGCAGTACAACTAATAAAGATAACCATTAAGCGCTTATTGATGCTCTCAGAGCAGTTGAAAAGTAATGCGAAAATTTGAAATTTAAGATAAATGAGGAAAAACAGCGGCTCTGGGGATCTCAAACAACACAGAGAGTATCTATGATTACTGTAATAGTGGACGTTCATACCTTTAGATGCTCGAAAAAAACACGGATAAGAAAGAATCCTATGTACACTGGACGCAGAGCGCTGGACAGTTATGGGCTCAGCTCATAATTTCTCAGAAATTCTAGGGGCCCGTGTACTGTGCGATGTCAGAGCCCGTCAAAGAACCCCAGGTGGTCGAAATTTCCGGAGCCCTTCACTACGGCGTCTCTCATAGCCTGAGACGCTTTGGGACGTTAAACCCCCATAAACCATAAACCAAACCATAATTTCTCGGGCTTTAAGCAGAAAAAAGCGCGTTTCGAAACTTCGTTTAGGTAGAGAATCTTGCTTTTTGCGTCGAAGATTAAAACATGCCTCGCGATTTGCCAAATTAACAGCTATTTTGCATATTTACGACCGACATTATAATATGACAACACTATATGGGATCCTGTAGAACGTGCATGGATTATTTAAAACCTTGAAAAGAAGAGCCGCTAGGCTCAATGTCCGGATACACGCATTGACTTATTCACAGAGATACTGCGTCTTCTTTACCTGCCACCTCTTGCCAAACGTCGGCAGTTGACCAGATCAAAATTATTAGTTCAACTTTCAAGAAACTCCATCGTCATAAATAGTTCCTGTTACTTAGCCCTGAAACGAGTTAACACCTAACAGCAAGCAATGAATATCGTTACCAAGCGCCACTAATAAAGTATACGCTAATTCTTACTTTCTTCTAATTCTTACTAAAGCCAAGTAGTTGAACGGCATTTGAAAACATTTATTGTCAAGTGAAAACTTGACGCTAAAAATGTCCTGTCCGCAGAATACCTCTGCCTTTGCACTTGGGGGTTATAATGTGCTTAATCTTTGTTTCTTTTTTTTTCTTGTGTGATTTTATTGCACTTGTGTTTAGAAGGGATCAATTCTTCAATCATACCCAAGCAGCACAAGTAATTGGCCCAACATTGGAACTGTATTGGCAAAGCTGGCCCTACGAAGGATGAGGATGGGACCATCCTGTTGCAATATTGGGCCGATGATCTGTGCTAATTGGGTGTTTACCCTAAATAATATAATGTGCAATCGATTACATTGCATGAAATGGGAGTTTTGTGGAATATGGTGAACTCTTTATTTTTCTGTGCAGTATTTGCGAGTGATCATGTTACTCTTTTCGTGTTATGTCCCATCACTGTTATTTCCTCACGGCCAAGAGTAAAGCTTAAATATAAATAAATAAAAAATTACAATATTGGAGCGATCGCTGCCCCAGGTTTCGACGTCTATTACCAATACCGCGCCTTTCATAATGTAATCAGAACATAAAGTAAGGAAGCAGCCGCTCGGGTGTTCGAAATTTTTAACAAGTTCCTGGCCCGTAATTGTTTTTAAAAAAGGCACGGACACATACGGCATGAAAATACACAAATAGCTTCTTTCGATAGCTGCAACAAGCCGCCCGACGGTAACAGTGGTAGCTCGCTTTCAGTTTTCGCACGGTGTGTGTACCCTCTGCCAGTCAATGCATCCGCTTCTAGCAGAACACCGAAGTCTGTTGAGTGGTTTTGCGCTACTTTAAGTGTCTTTTTATATCAGCCGGCTGCCATAATTATTCCATTCGTGGGAAGTGGGGACGGGGTGGAGGGTGCTCAAAGAGGAAATAATCTGGGCACCTCTGCCCGGTATGGCTTTAATAGCTTGCTCACTGTCTACGACGCTGAACTTACCTGCGACAGCACGCTTAACAGGAACGCTCGATTGCGCGTCCTGCGCTTAAATTACAGCCCGTGAGCGCTGGTGGTTGTGGTGATGGGAACATTTATTGCCATATACCGAGGGGGGGGGGGGGGGCAAACACCCTAACATGGCACGAGGCAACCCTTAGGGGGCTGCCCTTACAGGGCAAAGAACAGCCCTTGGAGGGCTATCCGCTTCAGGGCGTCGGTAATTATCCGGCGCTGGTCAGCAGCAGCGGAGCTGGCCAGGAGAGTCTCCCAGTATGACTCCGCCGTGGTGGGGGATGGAGGGTGTGGGAAGGCAGGACATGTGAGGAGGACATGAAGGAAGTCTCCCAGTTTCCCGCAGAGCTTGCAAGAAGAAAGGAAATGATCGGGGTAGCGGGCATGAATGAGAATAGGGTAGGGAGCAGTTTGTGTCTGGAGTCGGCGCCAGTGGGAGGCCTGGATAAAGGTTAGGGAGGGAGCCGACGGTGCGTAAACGCGCCGGGTATCTCGGTAGTAGGCAAGAATATCTTTGAACGTAAGCAGACGCTCCCGGGATGGCGGAGGAGGTCCAACTCCAGCCCGGAAAGTGAGACCTCGGGCGAGGGAGTGGACCTCCTCGTTACCCGGGAGGTCTGCGTGTGCGGGGGTCCAGATAAGGGTTACGGGGTGGGTGCGGTGCCAGAAGCGTAGAAGCCGAGCCACGGTGCGGGATATCAGGATTTTGAGAAATTGGATAAGGCGGATTTTGAGTCGGAGATAATTTTGGTAGCAGAGGTGGAGGCAAGAGCGAGTGCAATGGCCGCTTCCTCTGCAATTTCCGATGAGTCTGTGGTGAGGGATCCTGATGCGATTAGTCGTGCCTGAGAATTAGCGACGGCGAGAACCATGCGGAAGCCAAACGAGCTCGCTGCCGCGTCCACGTAGGCTACCTCGGGACTGTTGCCGTAGAGCTTATGCAGGGCTTTGGTGCGGGCTGTCCTGCGTTCGCCGTCGTGCTCGGGGTGCATGTTCTTAGGGATTGGAAGGCCTGAGCGCTGGGCGCTGAGTCCAAAACCACGCCGCACTGTGTGATGTGTCTGCGGCGGTTGGAGCAAGCTCGCGCCCTGCTTCCACCCAAATATTGTCTCAGACCCAGCGGCCGAAGCCCAGCGGCAATAATGTCAGTGGAAGACACGCGCTCGAGCATTCGTGTTAAGCGTGCAAACGGTGGTACCTGTGTTTGCCGCTCCGTTCTTAACCGGCATTATATTCATAATTTTCTATAGCTCAGGAGCGACATTCCTGGCCTGGGCAATTAGTGAGAGCTATTATTGTATTTCGGTGCATATCGTCACGTATGAAAGCATAAATAAGCCTCTCGAGGCGAGATTTCTACGGGGCTCCCCTATAAGCCAAAGGCAAGCTAACTGCGGAGTTCGTTTGCTAAGCGTTGGAGTCGATCGCTTCAAATTCGAGGGCCTCACTCGACCGGGATGGGTTCAGCATGCACTCGAATTTATGTCTAGGCCCCTGTAGAGCCGGATGACCTGGGTGAGCCATGAGTCGAACACTTGCTGGATCTCCTGCACCACTCGGCCCTGTGAGAGCGCAGAAAAGCAAAAGGTTAACTTTATCTTACCCTCAGGGCCCTCGGGACGTTCATTGTCGACCAGGTCTAGCCCCTCACATGGCGGATGTGCTGAACAAGTGGGTGAAGAAAAAGTCGGATTGGGAAGACAAAAATTATTGTAGGACATAAAAAAGAACAAAAAATAAAGTTTCCCTGCCCGTACCACTAAGTATAACGGGCTTGGATTGGGAGGACAGGGAGAATGAATGAGAGACTTTGCGAAAATACAGGTTAGAAACAGTTATATCGAGACACCTGGGAATTCACAGCTGATATTTCCTGCTGCTGTAGAAAATAGAAGGGTTCGAAAATAATGATAAAAAACAAGGATAACTTATTTAGAGGGATTATACAGACATTGAATGAGGGGTGCAGAAACATATGCTATCGGTCTCCCTGCCCAAAAAAGAATATCACTTCGTGAATGCTGCGTAGTGGCTACCCCTGCAATTAAACGTGGTTTTAAGCAAAACCCATCGCAAAATTCCGCATCTGTGTGAATTTGAGAGTGAATGAGCCTGCAATTTTCTCGGCAGAACCATATGCGCTAATCTGCCTGAGTGATGCAGTAGTCTACGGGGAGCAGAGGAAGGGCGGATTCAGAAAGGCCTGGCCGAACAGACGCTTGTCCTGGAGCCGCTTGGAACGTGAGTTGTAAATGAGCACACGCGAAACTACAACGCATAAATTTTGCTTCTAAATTCTTATTTTGTTTTTAAACACGTAGAGAGCGCATCGTGTGTACCGACTTCCCGTTCCTGTGGTGTTTCGCTACGCTGGTTCATCGATGAAGCATGTTTTCTCACCATTTGGACTGAAGTTAAATGACTGGACGCGTGTTACGAAGTTGTTTGCCGAAGTCGCTTGCTACGTATACTCGGTCAATAAGAACTGCCGTGAAATCTGTATTTAACGAGGTGGTGTATAACGAATTAATGCATATAATAAAGAAAAAGCTGTTACCCTTGACAGCTGTCGTTGAATCCCATGTATTTGGTACCTCATATTTTAGGAAGCAAAAGTTTCCTGCAGTGGGATATAGCAAACTCCAGATGACCTCCGTTGGTCATTTCGTGTTGAGCATATCAATTTTAACGGTGCTCTACACTTGAGCATCTATTCGACGCGGTAAACTGCAGTTAGTGCGCCTAACCTTCCAGAACTATCGAGAATCGCACAATGTGCAGGATTCTTAGACATCAATTTCAATTGTGAGGCAACTGCGGAAAATGTGGGGCACTGTTAAGGAAATATTGAAGGTAATGGTCCATTCTTGTGATATGTAGCAAAATCTTTGTATTAAAGTTTTTTAATCGCTCGCATCGAGTGGTTATGACCGCCAGAGAAAACATACAGGGAATGTTTTCGGCTATAGCAAAAACGTTAATAGGAAAAAAATGGAAGCTTGCCGAGGAGAGATCTGCAGATATGTTTAATTACTAGGGTGAAATATTACTATGTGTGAAAAAAGAATGCGATCATAAACTATTTCCTGTTGAAAAATGCGCTAGTCCGGAATTTCTGGGCTTGAGACGTGCCGAAAATTTTCCCACCTCAAGCCGGGCCCGCACGGAGCGTTTCTCAGGGCGATTCATCGGCTTAGGCACGACCAAGTTTTGACGCCGCTGCACGCTAACCTTCGCCGAAGCTCAGGCACACGGCCCGCTGAACGATGTCTCGCAGCGCGGTGCGCACGGCCCTGCAGAGCCTAGACCGATTTGGATAGGTCCGCGTTGAAGTGATTGTACTTCCCCGTTCTACAACCTCCTCGCTGCCCGCTGTGGGCCCGCTGTGCTACACAGGCGCCGTGTGCAGTTTGCTTTTGCTTTTCACGGCGTGGGTCTGACCGCTTAGCAGTGTGTTTGGTGTGTCCAACGGTATCGGCGCGCCGGTGGGTTTGACGAGGTCAAGTTTGGGACAGCGATCAAAAACGAAAGCGGCCATAACAAATTCGGTTCCTTGGGGCGCGAAGAGAAGCGTCAGGCAGCGATGGCCTTTGGTGCAGCTTCGAGGACGATGTCTACGATATTCGTCAACAGAGAAGCAATCCCTAACTCCCGCAGCGCGAAAGGATCAAGAAGAAAGCTGAGATCAGTTTTTCCTTCGAGGCAGTGGAGTGAGCCCTTCTCAAATAATAGAGTGGTGTTTCGGTAGCCTTCTGGGAGTCTGGCGTACTGGTTCTTCGCTAGACGCTACTGTCATGTGCAAAGAAGTGCTACGGCCAGCCTGCTTATGTATCATGCGGGGAAGCAAACTAAAACGGATCTCGCGAAGGCATCGCCGCCGCGGCACTCTTGCGGCTCATATTGGCTTCAGAGCCGGTAAAACGAGGTTAAATACCCTTGGACATGTGTCAACCTGTCCTCCAAGACATCACTCCTCCGAGTGTTGTTTGCAAGCTGGGTGCAGTGGAAAAAAAATGTTGTCCGTTGGAAGAATTCGGCTGCGTCGGGCGCGCTCGTTGCGCGTGTTGTGAAGGTTCCTTCACTGTCGGAAACCGCGGGAAGCTCTTGATTGCGCCTCGGTTTTAGAAAGTAGCCCCGGCAATCAATGATAAAAGAGCCGGTAAGACGGCGCCGGTATGCCTCACATAAAAAAAAACTGAGTTCCTGCGCTGACCCTCGTTCAAATGCGACAACGATACAGAGAGCCTGCACTGTAAAGACGAAGCTGCGATTGCTCGACATCCCCCCCCCCCCCCAATCTGTTCCACCAGTGCAGAGTAGGAAACCAGTTTCTTGTCCCGGTAAATCTCCGCGCCTTTCCTTCCCCTTTTCATCCTATTGACGAAAACAAGAACGCAAAAAACACGGCAGGTTTCGCAAAACCAATGCTTTCCGTATTCTGAAGTGGTTCATCCGCTCGCTCTAGGCAGCTATGGTGTCGTATAGATACGCCATATAGAGTTGTAAATCTACCGCTAGCATCCTCTCCGTCCAAGTCTCGAACATAGAATGCTTTGCTGCGCATGTTAGAGAACCGCAGCCCTAATCCGAACAACTCTGTTGTGGTTAAGCCGCCATTTCAATAGTCCGGTTCATTGTAGCCAATAATGTCACTTGAAGCGGCGGCCTCAGTATAACTTGATGATCCTGTGCGTCGCATGCATGCCAAGGTCGTACGGCTCATCGTCCGCTGGTCTGAAGATGTAGGCGTCGGAAGTAGAAGGACCACCGAGACCCACTTTGCCTCCAGAGCGCTGTGCCTCGTAGCAGTAGGACTGGCGCAGCTGTAGTGTTTCGCCCCTCTCCAGATTATGATCTGCTTCAGAAGGCCAGTGGTAACGTCCAAGATGAGGCGGTACCGCCGTAGAGCAAAAAACATTGGTGTGCATACGCATTGCGTGCGCGGGGCCTTCTAATGTCCTTCTTACTGCACAAGCAGAAGAGACACAGCCTCACCATCTCCACGAAAAAGCTGTGGAGTGGAGCCAGTACAGAAAATCTTTTGTCCCTTTATCACTTGTAGCTTCCGCCTGTGATGTCATTGCTGAGAGCTAGCAAGGAGTGTCGTTGCCGGCATTGATATTATGTGCCGCTTTCGAATAGTCACTCAGGGACCTCCTTCTATATGTAATCCCATCTAACATGATATAATAAATCTGATACAATTTGAAGTTTCGGAACACCTGGCTAATTAAGTCGCAACCAATACTGTACCTCGTTTTCTATGGACGCTTCTTCCAAGTCAATCTTGAAAATGGCGTAGTTCTCGCTTGCTGCTTTTCTGACTACAAAAGAAAGGAGAAGAACACCGGTACACCCACTCGCACTGCTCGTCATGCAACACCACCCAACACATTCTATACCTCTCCACGTGGGAGTGCCACATCTTAGCGATGTCACCTCAGTACCTCCTCATGGGAAGCGGCTCCGTCCCGCTAGAGCCTGTGCGATAAGCAACGGCTGATCTCGCGAGCACGCAGGATGGCAAAAGCCATCTGAGACGTGGACTGATGACACCACCAACGAGAACCGGTCCCACAGGCACCCTTCCTTTTAATGAAATAAAATTTATTTCCCATCACAACACCCGCCACATGTCTGCTGCATAGCCTTCCGAGGCAGTGTAGCTCTTGGCGTTACGGCGCATACTCTAAAGTCCTCTTGGCAACCCTGTTCTGGTCCTAGCCGATCCGACCTGAATTTTATTTAGCTGCCTTGGTCTTAATAATATTCAGACCTTGGTCTGCTGGACGAGATTCACGCACACTGGGTCTGATCATTTGAGAGGTTTAGCATAGCGTTACCGCATGCATTTGACGCTACCAGCGGCTGCTAGCTGTACACAAGCAGCGCGTGCATGCTCAATTCCTTGCCGACTCAGTAGCGGTAGTGGGGTCGAAGTAAGTTAAACCACTTGACTACCTCTGCGCATGCGCGCAGTTCCCGTGCGTAGCCAACGCCTGACGCTAGTGGCAATCTGAAAAGCTATGCCATATTTCTCAATTCGATGGCGTCGTTTCAACTTCATCGTATAGCTCCAGTAAGCTAATTTCTTCCTAATGCTCTCCCGGTTTGTATTAGTGCCAGAGTCTTACTTTTCACCGATAACGTAGAATATTCTCAGCTATTTCTCTCACACTGCCCATGAAAATTGTCGTGGCGTCTTTGTAATGTAGTCGGACTTATGATAAACGTGGATGAGCTTGGGCAATTCACATTCATGTGTCAAGAACCGCGCCCCTCTTTCGATGATGCCTATGAAAGATGCGAACATCCTCGTTACCGGCCATTTCATCGTAGCTGGAAGTCCGCTACCTGAGAGTGTTCCGGTCTTTCTGGTTTGTTTCTGATGACATCTGATTTCCACGAAAACATTACAAAGAGCGGTTTGATCAATTTACAAAAACAGTGAGAAAACACACAAGGAAGTTACGAAGAAGAAGCACACACAAGTTACACAGGACACCGACGGAATTTATTGATGCAAAAGCAAAGAACATTTATTTCGTTCAGTCAGCAGTCCCACTAAGGTACATTTTCCTTTGAAATACCATGGTCATAAGAGATAACGAAAAAACATGAGATTTATGCTTATTTTTATGGGGTTTACCGTCCCAAAGCAACTCAGGCTATGAAGAACGACGTAGTGAAGGGCTCCGGATAATTTCCATCACCTGGGGTTATTTAACATGCACTGACATCGCACAGCACGCGGGTCTCTGTAATTTCACCTCCATAAGATTTATGACATCATCGCCAAACCGTGTAAGAGCAGCCCTGTGCGTTCACACGAAACACCCACCGCACAAAACCGAAGCAAACACGGGTTACAAAAAGAAATAGCAAATAACTTTCAGAGAAATACCAGCGCCTGTGCAAAGTAGGCTTTCAGGTGCGCAGGTTTTTTACTTAAGGGTTGGGTGACGGCCTTATGATTACTCTGAAATTTGCACTCTATTTTTTTGTCTCCTTAGGCATTCAGAGAAAAGTATCTTGATGTGATCGGTGGCTGTGAGGGGTGAATTTGTTTGCTTTGGTCTCAAAAATATTCAAGTGGCAGTACGGTGCGTCATCTTTACGTCTTTCTTCCTCTGCTGTGTGTTTTCGCTCTTGTTTCTTCGAACTCTTGATGAGCGCTCCTCCTGTCCGAGAGATCAGCTGCTAAAGCCCCGCGCAAATTATTCACGGCATGCAGCTGTCGTGGTAATCACCGCGCCTGTTTTAGCGCTTTCCGAAGGCATCCTTGTTAATACAGGCCAAAATAAGAAATTGGAAGGTTCTTCGGTGAGCAGACAAGAACACAGCAGCTGGCACGAGGCTGTTCGAATCTATGCTGGTAACATTGTCGTGAACGTATACCTTCGCAATCCGTGGCATGACCCCCAGTCCCGCTTTACACGTAGACAGCAGAGCCGCAGAAAACAAAAAAAGCCGCTCTTTTTCGCTCACGAACTTACCTGAAAACTCAGAATATTTAGGTTTGTTTCATTTTGCTTGTGGCTTTATCCCTGCATTTGAGCAGAGCGGTCGTGATGTGAAAGACATTACAGCTTCAATGTCTTCTGAGAACATCGCAAAAAGGACGGGGCAACTTAGAAAGAACACATAATGAAGGGACAGACGCTGTCAGGACAGCATTCACAGTCTTCGCAGTGCACGCCAAGGTCCTCCAGGCACATGCTTGACATTATACTGATGTTTTTTAAGGGGATGCTGAGGAGGAACTGAAGTCGGCTTGTGCTGATAGATTACCACATTCTAACGGCAGATTAAATCCTTTTTCTAAAAACACAATTTTTATAAGCTCGAAACCGCAAAAACAAGACAAAATACGGGCACTGACTACAGTGACCAATCTCACAAGCAAAGTACAATTATAGCAATGTTTTTTTTGTGATTAGGGATATCTAAGGATCTCACAGCGCTATTCAATTCCAGTATTCGATCACTGAGTGGTTTTCATCACTGGATTCGACGAAAATTTGTCTGGTCAGGCATACAAGTGAATTTTTTTTTTGCAGTCGCTGAGCAAGTCACACAATGATGAAAGAAGTTCCGGAACCCGTACGGGTTGCTTGCTCACAATGAGGCGGACAAAGCAGGTAGGCGCATTTTAGGCGGAAATTTTGTGACGTAATGACTGGTAATAGATTATCGGTATGCTTCCTGCAGTGCGGTTCATGGTCCCGGTTGTCGATTGGATGAACGATGACTCAAGGAGAAGCTGCGTTGTCAGGTTTCGTTCTTTGGCTAAAATTGTAGAGAGCGTCTCCTATATAAGCGACGTGTTTAAAAACCAATATGAGCCACCAGAGTGGCTTTCAGTAATAGACGACCTTGTACCGCTAAAACTCATATGATCGTCTGCCGTGAGTGAAGCAGATTTCCGCTCGCGATTTTTACTTGTCAAGTGATGTAGACGCAGTACATATGTATCGGTGTTTTGTTACGTTCAAAGAAGGTAATAAAACGAAAATTGGACGAGACACTTAACCTCCGCCTTAAGGCTATGACGCCATAGTATTGTAGGTAAGACTTTCCATTCTGAGCAGTTTGACACCTTTGAACCATTTTTTCTTTTTTTCCCAATTGTTCCCATTAACTAATTGATCTGGTCTGTGTGATTGATGACGTAAACAAAATTTAAGAAAAGATAGAAGTTATGGAAGAAGAGCGTTATCGCGGTGCGCTGGTGCTTGCGGAAGCTGAAGAGGCGGTTTTCGGTAAAGAACCAACAAAACGAGCCTTGGTAATGAAAAAAACCCGGGCTGAGCGCAATCAGGTTGAAAAGATTGAACGGGGAGGTGTCATAGCAGACCAATTTCATTCACTAACGTGGATTACAAATTATTCATGAAGGTCTTAGCAAGGCGGTAACAAAGGGTAAATAATATGATAGTAGGTGCTCATCACACGTGTGGCATCAAAGGCCGTTCTATTATGTCTAATATTCATCAAGCAAGATGCGTGCTTGTGTGTTTTAATATTACAAGCAGTCGTGTTCCTATTCTTCAGTTAGACCAGGAAAAGGCATTTGACTGCGTGGCACATGAACTTTTGTTTTTAATTTTGGATCAGGTGAACGTTTGATTGGCCATCAGGGAGGGAGTGGCAATGGCGGACTGCAACTGCGCAACTAGACTAATAATAAATAAGAGTTTGGTGTGCCAGGGCTGCTCCCTCCGCCCTCTTTTGTTTGGTGTATACATAGAAGCCCTGTGTGTGAGCATAATACAGATTGACGGTATTCATAGTTTTAGGTTACAAGCGACAGAAATTAAGTGGCTGGCTTATGCGGTCGACGTAGCCGTTTTCGGGGTTGATGAAAGCATAGAAAAGCCATCTGTTGTGTTCGGCAATTTGGCAAATCGACAGGAAGACGAGTAAAATTTGGAAAATGTGTTTGCATCTGTTATGGTGAATGGCCAGCGACTCCAGTTAACTTTGCGAATATGTCCTGGGTGACGACCTCGATGAAGTGTTAGGAGAAACAGTGGAGTGTTATCAAGACAGATACCGTATTGGAAAAGCCAGTTGGAAGACACACGTGCAAAAACTGACAGGTGGAGAGGGACTCAGTTATCGACTTTCGCGAGGGCTACAGTGTGCAACTTATTCTTCATCAGCAAGCTGTGCTACGTGATGCAGGTACTGCACTGTTCACGAACCAATGTGCAGAAACTGCAGTGCATTTTCTCATTGTTTGTCTGGGCCTCGGGCTGGGAACGAAGCAGAGGCACACATTTGTTTAGAAGTGTAAAAGATGGAGGCCTAGACCTGAGCCATCAGTTCTTGCGCCGAATAATGAGAAGGTTTTATTTTTTCGTGCCGTGAGTGATCCCTTCTTGCGTACAATCTGGCAAGTAAGGCTGGGCCGTGCGTTACCAGAATCGATTGCGGGAACAGGTAACTTTCAATGTCGGATTTATGGATACAGCAGACAACTGGTAATGAGTGTTAGATTTTTAGCTGCTCGTTTTTCGCTGCAGTACCTCTCTACTGTAAAAAGGAAAACACTCTATCGGGATTTACGTGATGTTGTTCTGCCTGAACCATTGTACAGGGCCATGTACCATGGAGGCCAGGGCGGTAATGTGTTGAAGCGGGTGAAGAAAATACAGGTACCACCGGGCGCTAAATCTTTGTTTTTTAAGTTACACATAGAAACACTGGCCGTGAAAGCATCTATAGAGAAAAAGAGAATGTTTCTGCCTTGGGGCTCAGACTGTTCGATTTGCAAGAAGCCAGAGACAATCAATCATGTATTCACTGCTGGGAAGGCGTCTAACACTGGGATGTCTCGCAAAGAACGCTCAAGAAAGCCTTGCTTGCAGACACATATAGAATACGATATCTCCCTCTACAAAACGACGAGGGCGTACCAATTATGACACAATCCTGCTTTTGGGTCTCCACGCAATTTGGCGCCCGCGAATGATACAATACTACTGTGAACCGGATGCGAGGCATGCCCGAATTAACTTTCGTGAGAGTGTGCACTCGTTTATTGAAATACAAAAAACGGCCGATCAAGTTCCTGAATGGCTCTCGAGGGTAGAGCCCTTGGTGTCCCTGAGGGACTTTTAACATGACGAAGCCAGCAGCAGCGGCTGGTTGAGTGTCAGATTCCCCCTGAAAGAGGTATCATGTAAATTTTTTTGTATACTCTGTCGAAGCCCGGCAATAAAAAGAAAAGAGGTCGCATGGTGAAATGGTTAGCACTCTGGGCTCTAAATCCAGCGATCTGATTTCAAATGTCGATGAGAGCTGCGCTTTTTTCCTTTTTATTCTTTTTCTCACTTAAACTGCCTTGGACATTTCTTGTGCACCCGCTTGCACCGCTTCCCCTCGTTCCGGCGTGGTCTAGTGGCTAGAATAACTGGCTTTCACCTAGAAGAAACGGGTTCCATTCCCGGCGACGAATGGTGCGGTCTCATGGTGTAATGAATGATTCAGCTTCCGGCCACGCTTGTGAACGGACGTATAATGACGGGCTCCGTAGGAGCGGCTTCGGCGGCCATGTCTGGCCGCGGTAACAGGACTGCGGAAAGGGAAATTGAATACCAGGTTGTTCTACCAGGCTTGCCTACAGGGCGTTTCGTTTTAAATACAGTATTTTTGCATGCTGATGTCGCGGCCCGTCCGTACCGTGTGGAAGTTTTCCGCGACGCGTAGGCGGAACATTCGCTGCTCCCGGACGTTATCGCCCTGGGGGCGTATCGCATGAGTTACGTCAGGGCCATCACTTTAAAGGATGCCGAGGCGGTAAAGCGGATTACCGGCATCGGCGAGGTACTTGTGATAAAGTGTCGCTGCCTGGTAACTGACCCGGCGAATAAGGACGTGCGCCTGAAGCTGCACTGGATTCTACACAGTGTGCCCGACGAAGAGGTGCGAGCAGCCTTCGCACCGTATGGAAAAGTTTCGGAAACTGCCCGGGAGCGCTGGCGGGCACATGGCATGACAGAAAAGGGCTAAAAATGAAAGCCGGCGTGAAACTCGACGACCTGCCACACCAGCTGAACGTCGGCGGTGAGTTGGCCCTTGTCGTCGTTCCTGGCAGGCCTCCCTTGTGCCTCCGCTGTCGGCGTACCGGCCACATCCGTAAAGAGTGCCGAGTGCCACGTTGTGGAGTTTGTCGACGGTTCCGCCAGGAAGATGGCCAGTGTGCACTCACTTACGCGAGCATTGTTGGACCCGGGACAAGTGAGGACTCATCTGAGCTTCTAATGGACGAGGCGGATGCGGAGGAACCAGCTGGTTCTGCTGGGCTGAAAGTGAAACAGGATGCGCCTTCCTTGACGATTCTAACGAAGCAGAAAGTTACGGCGGCCAGCGATGATAAGGCTGGTGAGAAAGTCGTTGATGCTTCCTCCGAAGACGATCATGATTCACAGAAAGAAACGACGAAATTTGCGTCGAAACACTTGAAGGTGGGGAGTCTCCGATGACTGACGCCATGGACGTCAGCCAGGAAACGGCGGCCTCAATGGCTGGGAAACGCCCACATGAAGAGGGCGTCGGTAAAAGCAGCAGTCTGGCGATGGCAGCGATGAGGCGCCGCCGAAAACACCTAGGATAAGACGTTCAACGTTAAAACCACGGCCGAATTTATCGGCTGAAACACAGCAGGCGGGGAAACCGCCTGCGTAGTTGTGTGGTGCTCTGGAAGATCTGTGTCAGTTTTCACACAGATCTGTGTGTCGGTTGACTATCGTCAAGCGGCCTCAACATTCAAGCTGGGAATATGCGCGAAATGGGTTGCATCGGCTGGACATGGTTGCGAATGTATCCCCGCGGTTCGCTGGGAGGATGTGTTCGCTCCGGATCTTCAAACGTGGAAGGCTACGTGACTGCGAAGGTGGGCAAGTACGTCTACTGGTGGCGCTTTTAACGCATGGCGCATAAGCTAAAGAGGCCACTTCGCATAGCTGCTTTGAATGTCAGAGGGCTAGGAGCTAGAAGGCGCCAATGCCAGCTTAATCGGCTCCTTTTGGATAACAATATAGATATAGTACCTTTGCAAGAGTCAAAGATAGACTCAAGAGCATACGAACGCATGGTGTCTTCTTTTAAAAACTACAGTGATGTGTCTGTATGTCATTCCGTTGGTGAATCGGGTGGATGCTTGCTACGTATTCGTAATTCGTTAGGAATAAGCGTCGAGTCAGTGTTCGCCTGTTAAAGCAGTCGTCTTTTGGTAACTAATTTCACTTTCTCGAATTTATGTTGGCGTATTGTATGTTTGTATGCTCCTAATTTATAATGCCAGCGTCGATTATTTTTTAAGGCTTATGAGCCATGGTTGCAGAGCGACAATATTTTGCTTGTACTCGGTGAAAACAAGTGTGTGTGCACAGCTGTCGACATAGTGAAACGAAGATCACGAAGAGACAAAAGCTCCGAACTCCTGAAGACATTAGTGCATGATTACTGTCTTGAGGATGATGACAGCGTGTTCTCCACTGGAAACCAGTCAGAATTCACGCACTTTCAGCGGGATTGTCACGCTAGACTCGACAGGATATACGTAGCAGTCGATCATGTGCCCCTCTGCTATGCGTACACTGTGAAACTTGTGTCTTTCAGTGACCACTGCCTAGTGAGTGCGACTTTTGGGATGAAGAAAAAAAATCTAGCTTCAACTGGCATCTATGGAAACTGAACGCAAAAATTCTTAACGACGAGGAGTTTCTTTCGGAAGTTACAACCGAGATTAAAAAGCCGCTTGCTGCGTACCCAACCAGTTTTGCAGCTGAATGGGATGGCTTCAAAGAATGGGTGAAGGTAAAAGCAATAGAAAAATATACTGTGATTCGTTACAAAGGGAAAGAAAAAGAAATAGAACTGAATGCACAACTTGAGTGTTTACTGAGCATGGAAAGTATTGAGCCGGGAAACTTTCCTACAGAAATACAGGACTTGAAAAGTCAGCCCGAAAGAATAGATACCGTCAGGTACAGAGCGGCCGTTATACGGTCAAGGTCTGAAAAATTGTGGGCCGTCGAAACGCCGACAAAGAGAGCGCAATCAGACGAAACCATATACGCTTGCCAGAAAGAAATTCGAAGCATCAGATATGAAGGCCGCATCGCCGAAGATGCCAACGAAATTCAACGCGCTGTAGAAGACCACTTCAAACAACCGCGTAGCATTAAGCTTGAGACTGTAGACAGCTTTCAGCGGGTTTTTTTATATCTGGTGAAAAGACTAGATGCCGAAACTAAAGAGCGTCTAGAATTGCCTATTTCTTTGCAAGAGATAGAAAACGCAATTGAGGACCTACCATCTGGGAAAGCACCTGGGCCGGATGGACTAAATGCTGTTTTCTTTCAAACGTTCAAACAACATGTGGCCCAGTTTGTGCTCCATGTGGTTACGGAAGCCTATGAACGACAAAAGTTCCGTTGGCCTTCTCTACCTCCCACACAGTTTTAATCCCCAAGACTGATGACCCAGAGAAACGAATATTGGTTGGGTCATATCGACCGATTGATCTCACCAACGTGGACTATAAAGTGTACATGATGATTTTAGCAAAAAGAATGCAGACCTTAATCACCAAAATGGTTGGGCCTCATCACACATGTGGCATCAAAGGTCGCGGCATCACCACAAATACGCATCTTGCAAGAACAATATTAGAATGTTTTGACGTGGTTGATGGTCAGATAGCTATGATGCAGTTAGACTCGGCGAAGGCCCTTGACCGGGTTTTCCATGAAATTCTTT
Source organism: Amblyomma americanum (assembly GCF_052857255.1). Taxonomy (NCBI): domain Eukaryota; kingdom Metazoa; phylum Arthropoda; class Arachnida; order Ixodida; family Ixodidae; genus Amblyomma; species Amblyomma americanum. The sequence goes on along the minus strand of NC_135497.1, from coordinate 222,006,724 downwards.
TTGCTTTACTCGGTCACTGTAACCTTGGTAGTGTGATTGAGGAGGGTGTTAAAATGGCTTATAGAAACTGCAAGACCAGAATTATAGTTAATGGAGATCTCACTGATAGCATAGCAGTAGGTTCATCGGTTAGGCAGGGCTGCCTGCTTTCACCGCTGCTTTTTGCTGACTGCAGCTTGTAACCACATCACGGGTTACAAGCTGCAGTCAGCACGTATAAAAATGCTGGCGTATGCTGAGGATATAGCAGTGTTTTGCTCAAATAGGGAGAGCATCTGTGAAGTGATTAGTGTCGTGCAAAAATTCTGTAATCAAACAGGATGTAAGATAAATTGGGAAAAAAGCTCTGGGTTTTGGCACGGTGAATGGGACGCTGCAGCAGAATTATTCTTTTTTTATTTGATACTGTAAGACCCATCAGGGACTGTAACAGGAAGGGCTGTGAATGATACAGTTGTAGTGCACATGTTGGTAAGTAAACAGTTTGAAGAATAACATATGGCAAAAATAGTTACAAAATCGGTAAGAGAATTCAGGTTGAGGTACAAATAATAGGCGGAAAACATGATGACAAGCATATCAAAAAAGGAAGTCGGTTACAGTTAGTGTTGTACTTTCAGTCTAGGCACAAACAAAACGGTAAAAACTAACAGGGCAGAAAAGTGTGGAAATGAGAATAACTACTGGGAAACAAACAGGTGATCTATAACCAGGGCACTGAACGCATCTAATGAGGAGCTGTTAGTAATATCTATGTTTAGATTGTTCCATTCTCGTGTAGCTCGAGGAGAAATGAGTATTTGAATATGTCAGTACGGAATGGAAACTCGTTTAATTTGCGTGTGAGGTTGTGGCGGGTCGATCTGGTTTTTGTAGTCGTTAAGTATTTTGTAGCGGGCACTTTTAGTTGGTTGTATATTAGCTGATACATAATTTTAAGTCTTGCGAATTTTGCTCTGTTCTCCAGGGTTCGGAGTTCTGCACGTTTTAGTTATTGTGTTGGTGAGTCTGTAAGGGAGTGTTTATTATATTCACATCTTAGGGCCTTTCTCTGCGCCCTTCAAGTTTTTTAATGAGCTTGTTAGTAAAGAGAAACCAAACGGTGTTCCCGTATTCTTGAATTGGTCTGACAATAGTTTTATATGCTAGTAATTTTGTTTCAGAGGGTGCTAGTTTAAGGCGTCTGTTAATGAAGACGACTTGTTTTATTGCATTAGATGTGATGATATTAATGAATCACATCTGAAAACAGAGGTTAGTGTCACACCAAGGTACTTATGCTCAAGGACAGATGCAAGATGAATATTATTCAGCGTGTATTGAAAAGCTGATGTGTGTTTTTTTCCTAGCTATAGATAAAAGAACAGATTTATTTAAATTGATGTGTATCTGCCAGTCCTGACACCACCGGTACACTGGTGTAAAGGCGTTATTTAAAACTATATGATCATCAAATGAGTTAATTTCCTTGTAAAGGACGCAGTCATCTGCGAAAAGTATAATATTCTGTGAAACACAAGCAGGTAGGTCATTTATAAATATTAGGAACAGTACTGGTGCTAGGACACTTCCTTGGGGTACTCCCGATGTAACTTTAGTTGTCGCTGATTTCTCATCGTTAATTTCAACAAATTGCATGCGATTACTAAGATAGTCTTTAATTCAGTTTAGAATAGGGCCAATTCCTAAAATAAGTTGAAGTATTGCAATAAGTTTAGTATGCGACACACGTTCAATTGCTTTCGAGAAGTCTCAAAATATAAGGTCAACTTGTTTCTGGTTATCAATGCTTGTGTTTATGTCATGTGTTAATTCGATTAGTTGAGTAATAGTAGAAAGACCCTTACGAAAGCCGTGTTGACACGGGGTTAAAATGTCATTTACTTGAAGATAAGCGTTTATGTGTTTTAAAAGAATATGTTCTAATAACTTGCATACTGTGCTCGTTAGTGATATAGGTCTCGAAGTTCGAAGGGTCGGATTTATTTTCTGATTTGTGTATCGGTGTTATCTTGGCGGTTTTCCAATCCCTAGGGAGGGTGCAAGTGGATAATGATTTGTTGAAAAGTAGTTCCAGGAATTTAGCTATCCACTCCGCATATCTATGTAGGAATATGTTAGAGATGTTATCAGGCCGTGGTGCTTTCTTAGTGTCCAGATTTAGTAAAAGTTTAACACTCCGGGTTCAGTTACCGTTAGTGGTTCGATTGTCACGCCTGCGCTAGAGTTCATTCCTGGTAGCTCTCCGTTATCCGTTGTGAAGATGGACCAGACGTAGTTATTTAATGTAGTTGCTGCATTTCTGTTATCCTCCGGCGATGCCATTCTTTCACCATGTTTTTTAAGGTTTATATAACGCCAGAAGTTTTGGGGAGATTTTTTAAAAAAATTAGGAAGTGTTTGTGTAAAATAATATGTCTTGGCCCTCTTCATTTTTCTTTTCAAATCATCAACAGCGGAAATGAGTTCTAGAACTGTTCGCTGTGACGGGTGGTCTTTCTGTCTCTTTCTTAGTCATCGAACACTTCTTTCCTCGTGGATTACGGTTAGAGTTATCCTGGGGTCATGTTTCTGGGTCCCTTTAGTTTTCAATGGTACGTAGTTAGTGACACAGTATGACACAACTGTTTTAAATTTATGCCATAGCGAATCGATGTTTGTGTTTGCATCGTGTGAAAGTTGATGGAAGGATGAGAGTTCGAGTGATAGTGTATCAATGATGCCTGTATCATCGGCTCTGCTGTAATCTTTATACATTATTGTTGATCGTGACGAAGGTAGAGAACCATCATATGGGACCGCACAATAGACCAGTTTGTGGTCTGACAGGCCGGCTGACACTTCGGATTTTGCCTCATGGATAGGCAAATGATTACTAAGAAATGCTAGGTCTAAAATGTCCGAGATATATCCTTGTACCCGCGTAGGCTCGTTTATTATCTGGGTTAGATCGAAAGAAAGCATGATATCAAAAAGAACATCGGCGCAAGGTGATCGATGATATAGTGTGTGCCAGTTAATGTCAGGTAGATTGAAGTCGCCCAGTAATATCACCTTGTTTCCCTTCACATGCTGGTGCATATACGCGTACAAAGATTGCATTGTAATCAGATCGGAAGAAGGACAGCGATAGATGCATCCCACAGTAATGGTGGTCTCTACAAGGCAAAGTTTACAAAAAACTGCTTCAACTCCTTCAACGTCCGGCGAGGTAATGAACGGTATTTTTTTATCAACAGAGCAACGCCTCCTCCTCGTGTTGGCGTATCTTTGCGAATAATGACATAGTTTGGAGTAGTTATTTCAAAGTCTTTGACGTCTTTGGTTAGCCAAGTTTCTTTTATGGCGATGAATTCTTGCCCAAAATTTAATATTGATTCGAGGGGATCAAGCTTGTTAATTATTCTTCGAACGTTAACATCAACGAAGGTTATTTTGGACACTGGGGGCAGCGTGGACGCAGGTTGCGCGTATAGGTGTCCTGGTTTTTTGGTTCATTCAAAGTGGATACTATGGGAGACACAGCATTTTTTTCTTCATCCCAAAAATAAAGGCGACTGTTGATCTTTAGTTTGCCATAAACCAAAGCCACTTTATCACCAGAGTCCTTCTTTGGTTTCCCATATTCCCATAGCCTCTGCCTAATGTCTCGAATACGGGTTGAAAAATCTTCGCTGACGACGTAGTCGCTCCCCTTCAGTTTGTGACAGCTTCGCAAAATTTTTGTTTGCTCTCGGAAATCTAACAGCTTTAAAATTGTTGGCCATGTTTTGTTTACCTCCGGTTTGCCTAGTCGATGGATCCGTTCGATTGAGACCTCATCTAACTTTAAAGTATCATTAATGACCTTTTCGTTCACTGCCTGTTCCAGGGATTCGGAGTTTTCTTCTTCATCTTCTGGCATACCATACACGATGAGGTTAGATCTTCTGGATCGATTTTCTAAGTCATCTATTCTTAACTCCAGGGATGACAATTGTTTTTGTAGGCTAGCGACTTGTTCAGTGCAGGCTGATACATTATTTTCAAGGCATGTTCTGTAGGCTGCGATGGTCCACCTTGCCAACACGGTACCTAGGCGTGCCGTTAGATTGAAATCGGGATCCCAGTCTGCACTGGATAGAAGAAACTTCCAGAGCAAAAGAGAAAGCCGATGCGTGCCAAGGAAGACAACTATTAATGTTTTCTCGTGCTTCTATTTGCAATGTTTTTCTGATTTCAAAGCTGTGGTACCTTATGAATGTACTGTGTGCATCGCGGACAGCTATTCAAAAAATACACCGCGTTATTGCTGTTTTAGTTTGGGCATCGACATGGGAGAAAACCAGCCGAACGAATTTGTTCCGTACTGTCAAAAGCGGAGGGCTTGGTCTGGCAAACTTGTTTTGCGTCAAGTTGTTTCGCGATTTATTTTCCTCCGTGATCAAAGTGATGTCGTTCTAAGAACGATTATGCAGGTACGCTTGCAGCGGCTACTGCCTGGAAGAATAGTGTCATGTGAAAACATGAAAGGTGCTTTGACTGGCTACTTACGCGAGGTTGTTCTGTCGTGCAAGATGTTTTATGTACGTTTCTTCCCAGAGTACCTATGCAATGTCACGAAGAAAAAATTGAGCAAAGACCTGGTTAATGTGACGCCGCCGGTATCTTTGTACCGGTCACTTCACCGTGGAGGCCCTGGGCAAGATGTTTTAAAGCGAGTTAATAGGATGCCCGTTAGGTGAGGAGTTTAAAAACATTCTTTTTCAAACTCCATACTAATACGCTCCCTGTTAAAACATGGCTGAATGATAAAGGGATCTCCGTGCAATGGACGACAAATTGTTGTGTAAAAAACCTGAAACGATGGAGCACGTTTTCCTAAAGTGCTGGGACCCTATCTTTTTTTGGGATATCCTCCAAAGAACGATTAAAAAAGATCTTCCTTCACACCCTTATGGAATCCGATTCCTCCCAGTCGAAAATGAGGAAGTGCCCTATGATTTGATTATGTTTCTCGGCCTCCACGGTCTGTGGAAAACGCGAATGCAGGTGCGACACGCAGATGCAAACATTCGCTCTGCACGTGAAAACTTCATTGATAGTGCTGTTTATCTACGCGAAGCTTTCATGGTGCAGCCTGATTCACCAGAGTGGGTTTCTGTGTTTGAGGATTTGGTTATTTTGAAAAGATTATAATTCCTCTTCACCTACTCAAGTGTAGCTGAGGTGCTTTTATTATTTGTTTCTTGTGTTTCTCAAGGCAATAAAGAAAAAAAAGGCTCATGGTGTAATGGTTAGAACTCTGGACTCTGAATCCAGCTATCCAAGTTCAAATCTGGATGAGACCTGCTCTTTTTTTCTCTCTCTTTTTCCCTCTTAAACTGCCTTGGACGTTTCTTGTGCATGGGCTTGCACCGCTTCTCGTTCCGGCGTGGCCTAGTGGATACGATACCTGGCTCTCACCCAGGAGACCCGGGTTTGATTCCCGGCGTCGGAAGGTGCGGTCTCATGGTGTAATGGTTAGCAGTGTTGACTCTGAATCCAGCGATCCAAGTTCAAATCTCCGCGAAACCTGCTCTTTTTTTTTCCTTTTTTCCTCTTTTTCCCACTTAAACTGCCTTGGACGTTTCTTGTGCACCCGCTTGCATCGCTTCTCCTCGTTCCGACGTGGTCTAGCGGCTATGATACCTGGCTCTCACCCAGGAGGCCCGGGTTCGATTCCCGGCGTCGGAAGGTGTGGTCTCATGGTGTAGAATTCGACTTCCGGCCACCGAGCGTGATGGACGTGCGATCATGGGCTCCGTTGAAGCGGCTGAAGCGGCCATGTCCGGCCGCAGAAACCAGGTGCCGGCTACTGATGAATATCAGGTGACTTTGCCTACTTTTCCAACCAGTCGTTTAGCTTTAAATACTGTTTTTCTGCACGCTGATACCCAGGCTCGCCCCTACCGAGTCGAAGATTTTCGAGATATGCTTGCGCGTCAGTCGATGCGCGCGGACGTTTTGGCGCTAGGGGCGTATCGAATGAGTCACGTTCCTGGGAACATACAGTATTTTTAAGCAGGAAATTGCCAAGGAAATTATCTATGATAATTGTGGGGGAGGATCTTTGTTGTTTGAGGCCAGGACGGGAGTTTTGCGGACAAATACATATAGAGTCATGTACCTTGAGATAGACACGTTTTGCGTTGCATGCGGAGAGGAGGAGGAAACGGCTGAACACTTGATACTTTTCTGTAAAGGGCTTCACCCTACAGTGGAATGCAGCGGAGCTGATTTGAATTATCCAAGGCATTGGGGTTTTAGGACAGTGAAGGGAAAGAAGATTTTATGCGGGTAGAAGTAACCAAGCGAAGGTTATCTAATTGGTGGCTAAAATCATGAGAAGAGTAAAATTTCATAAGACATGGCTAGGTGGCTTGAGCCACCGCCCGATTTAAAGGGTTCAGCCGTATCCATCTATCCATCCATCGTATGGGCGGTGACCTTCAAGGATGCGGAAGCGACTAAAAAAATGGTGAGCCTTGGCGAAGTGAAGGTGAAGCAACGCCTCTGCGTTGTCATCGATCCGGCCAAAGGAACACGCATAAAAGTGCACTGGCTCCTTCACACGGTTCCAGACGAAAATGTGCGGGTGGCTTTCGCTCCTTATGGCAAGGTCACCGAAGTGAGCAAGGAGCGAAGGCGAGTGCAAGGAGTTGCCGACAAGGATCAACGACACGCTTGGTCACGTTGATTCGGAAGGCTGGAACCAAGCAGGAGGTCCTTCCGCATCAAATGAGCATCGCGGGTGAGCTGCCACTCATCATCGTGGCAGGCAGACAACCACTGTGCCTTCGTTGTCGCAGTCAGGGCCACATATGCCGTGACTGCCGTGTCCCGCGGTGCAACACCTGTCGCCGCTGTGGGCACACCGAGGAGCAGTGCGTACGCACGTATGCCAATGCCGTAGGAGTGGTGAGGGGTAAGGATACATACGAGCTGTTCATGGATGAACATGGATGAGTTGCGAAGACTGCACGGAAGAAGGCCTCTAAAGTGATATCACCAGCTCCGCCTCTCGAGCCTACCACAGAGTTGAAGGAGGCGCTAGTCGAGACGCTGAGGGCACAGGCTTCGGGGGCGGATAATTCTGTCAACTCAAAGGAGACTTTAAGTGATACCAATGTGCCGGTGACCACCCAGAGCCAACAGCACGACAACGTGGAAGTAGGCGAGGATGGCGTGAGCAACCAGACTTCCAAGCACCCTTGGGATGACACCGAAGGGGCGAAAGGGACGACGGAAGACTGCTCAACCAAGAAGCCACCTTCAAAGGCCACCGCGGTTAGGCGGCCGTCGTTCAAACTGCGGCCGAATATACCGGCCGAACCACGGCCAGCGCCTAAACCGCCGTCGTAGCGCCCTACTTGTGTCCGGCAAGGTGGTACGACACGGCATCAGAATTTGTGTCTGTTATTCATGTGTGTGGTGCTGTGCTGACGACAGATCGATTCTTCCCCATAGATGGCAGAAGGAAGGACACGCACATAGATGTTCAGATTGTCATGGAGTCGTCAGTGCGAGGTGGGCTCGGTTTTTTTTTCTGGCGGTAACTTCAATGATGGCTTTTAAACTACGATCTCCTCTGCGGGTTGCCACACTGAACGTGCGGGGACTGGGTGCGAGAAGGAGGCAGTGCCAACTCAGCCGCCTCTTTCTTGAAAATGAGCATGATTTGGTGGCAGTCCAGAAAACAAAGTTGGAAAGCGAGGAGCAAACGGACAGATTGGTGGAACCATTCCGGGCTCAGTATGATGTATGCGTATGCCACTCCAGCGGTTTGTCTGGTGGATGTGTTTTGTTTATAATGAATATTTTGGGAATAATCGTGGAGTCTGTACTGTCTGTCAAAGCGGGCGGCTACTTGTTGTTGATTTCTCTTTTTCTGATAAGTTCTGGTGTGTTGTGTGTGTTTATGCTCCAAATGTTGAACGCGAGCGTAAAATTTATCTCGAAGAGCTTGACATTGATTTGAGCTGTGAGAATATGATTATTTTGTTAGGGCACTTTAACTGTGTTTGCAAGGCGGAAGACAGAGCGAACTGTCACACTGTGCGTGACAAAAGTGTTGAAGTGTTGAACATATTGGTGTCAGAAAATAGCCTAGAGGATCTAGGTAGTGTTATGATGGATGGTGTGTGCCCACAGTTCACGCACTTCCAGCAGGGAAGTAACGCTAGACTGGATAGGGTGTATGTTTCTTTGAAGATAGCAGCACTCTGCACCAGCTACGACGTTAAGCCGGTACATTTTAGTGACTACTGCCTAGTAATAACCACATTAGGGAATAAGGAGAGGAAGGCACGCTTTAACTGGCAGACCTGGAAATTGGATACAAAAATCCTGGACGACGAAGCTTTCGAAATGTTCTTGGCGAAGGAAACTGAAATGTTGCTGGTCACCACGTCAAATTACAGCAAGGAGTGGGAAGAATTTAAACAAAAAGTAAAAATAAAAGCTATTGAGATCAGTTCTGTTGCCAAGTACAACAAAAGGAAACAAGAAAAATAATTATGTGATTAAATTGAGTACCTGATTGGATCAACCAGGCTGCTTCACGAAAGAAACAGGGGAAGTTAAAAGCAAGCTCGACCATATAAACAATGACAAGTATAGACCCGCAGTGACTTGAGCGAGGGCCGAAACGCTCTGGGCAGGCGAAGCGCCGCAAAACGAGCCCTAGCCGACGAAAAAAGGCACGCATGCAGCAAGGAAGTTAAGCAGATCGTGTACAATAATGAGGTAACAAATGAAATAAAAAATCCACACAGCCTTTAAAGAGTATTTTCAGGAGTTGTTTGCTCTCAAGAGAGTAACAGATAATTATTTTGAGCAGGATTTTTTTGCAATGATGCCGAGATTTGAAGATGATGTTAAGGAGCGCCTCGAAGAACCTATCACTATTGGGGAGGTCGAATGCGCAATCCATGACCTGGCAGTTGGAAAATCACCTGGACCTGATGGCCTCGGCGCGGCTTTTTACAAAGCCTATAAGGGCACGCTTGGTCAAGTCCTTCTGAAGGTATTCGCTGAGATCTATGAAACGAGGCGCCCCCCTCCTTTGTTCCGCATGTCACACACTGTGCTCATCCCAAAAACAGACGACCCACAGATGAGATTGTCGGTGGGGTCTTATCGTCCGATAAGCCTCACCAACGTCGGTTACAAAATTTTCATGAAGATACTGGCGAAAGGATTGCAAACTGTTATAAAACTAGTTGTCGGACCGCAAAAAACCTGCGGAATTACAGGACGGATGATTGCCACCAATATTCATGTCGCTCGAAATGTCTGAGAGTGCTGTGACGCTTCTTCAGGCCGGATTGCCATGATTCAGCTTGACCTGGTGAAAGCGTTCGATCGCGTATCGCATGACATACTTTTCTGCATACTTGAACACTTAAATGTCGATGATGTAATAGCCGAAGGCGTGAAGATGACGTATGCTGTCTGTACCACACGTGTCATGGTGAATGGTGACCTCACGGAACCTGTGCAAGTACATTCTTCAGTGCGGCAGGGGTGTCCGCTCTCGCCTCTACTTTTCGCCCTTTATCTTGAACCGTTCTGCCTGGCGCTTTTAAATAGCAATGGGATTGTCGGCTACAGGATAGAGTCAACAGACGCCAAAGTACTTGCTTATGCTGATGATATTGCTGTGTTTTGCTCCGATAGAGACAGTGTCCGAGAAGTCGTTGCCGTTGCAGAAAAATAATGCGCACAGACCGGTAGTAAAATAAACTGGGATAAGAGTTCCGGTTTTTGGCATGGAAACTGAGACTCCGCGCCTGAGCTTTTTTGCGCAATGCAGTGGTCGGTGGTGCCACGGAAAAATTTAGGAGCGCCCCTTGACATCTACCGAGAACCCGAGCCTTACTGGAATGAGCAAACGAATCGGGCAAAAGAAAAAGGGAATGGATGGCAGGGCAGGCAATTGTCAGTATTTTCACGTGCCATTGTCTGCAACGTCTTTCTGGTCTCCAAAATTTAGTACGCTATGAGCGTTTTGTGCATGCGGAGAGTCAATGTGCAGAAAATTCACCGTGCGTTTGCTGTTTTCATTTGGGCTTCAACGTGGGAGAAGTCCAGTCGATGCAATTTGTTCCGTCCTGTGAAAAGCGGGGGCCTTAACCTAGCGTAGAAATAAATGTGCCAGGCTGTGTCGCGATTTATGTACTTACGTGACCAAAATCATGCCTAGATATGGACCGTCATGCAACTTCGCCTATAGAAACATATCCGAGATTTCATAGTGTCGACTGTTCAAGGATCTGTATGTGCTGTTACTGGGTACTTGCTCGAGGTTGTGCTTGCATACCAACTGTTGCACGGTCTCAACAAGCAAGATGAGAATATTGTTGCATTCTGTCAGGAAAATGCATACAACATTGTGTCAGAAATTGGAGCAGCCATTGATAAATGCTTACTGCAGGCACTGGGAAAAGACGTCAGCGCAGCTGGTTTGTATGAACTGGCTTTTGTTCGTTGTGGGGAGCTTGAAGATGCAGCGTTTATAACATTTGTGAAGAGTAACCAGTTAGTTATCAGGTATTTCGTGTCTTTCAAACAAGATGTGGCTTCTAGCTTTGCTGATGTGCTGAACGCCAAGTTGCAGAAGTTGGGCGTTGCTGATTCCTGCCGACTCGTAGCGGCAACTGTTGATAGAGACTGTTTTCATGTAGAGGAGATTGAGGCATTATTGAATGCAAAAAAAATCGATCTAATGCTCTTCTTGAATTTCACTGTGTCATTTACAAGCTGGAGTCTGTGCTGGGCCACGCACTACAGAAGTCGATGCTAGACGATCCCCAGGTAGCCATCATAGCTAATCTGTGCAACATGCTGAAGAACTTGGCTCTGGCTGATGACCTCAACCTTGAAGACGCTATGTTTCAGGGACCAGAATCGTCGACGAGTACGTTTTTTAACTACAAAACCCTTGTTACCTTGCACAACCACTGGCTGGACATTCTGACTAAACTGAACAAAGTTTTGGTGGACTCGCTTGTGGAAGATGACCGCCAGGTGATCTCATTCATTCTGGTCACCCTCAAGTCCACGACGTTTATCGTGAACCTGGCGTTTTACATCGAGCTGTTCCGAAGCCTGCATGAGTGGACGAGCCGAGTTGTGGCGTTAGGCATCCCTGCTTACCAAGTGCTCAACGAGTTGCAGGGAGCCTCGAGCACGCTGCGTCATCACACTGCCATGGGTGGCGTCCGTGTAGAAGAGCTGCTTGAGGAGCTGCGCCAGAGCTGCGGCCGCTACAGCGGAGCCGACATCAGCTGTGACCTGGACGAAGCACTGTTCACGGCCTCCATGAACAAGGTGTGTAGCCTTATGGCTGAGATCCTGGATGACATCGTTCGCCAGACCAGCCCGTCCATCAGGAAGTTCAGCATACTAGACCCCAAGGTGTGGCCGGTAGACACCTGTCAATTGGATGACTTTGGATTTGACTCAATTAAGGCATTGGCGCAACAGTATCGCTACTCGCTCCTAGATAACGTTGACGTGTTCCAAGAATGGGGTTCACACAAAAGGAGGGCGCAGAACTCGTTTGTGACACAACTGAGGGACAACTTCGACGCGTTGGCCGTCAGGATGGTCTCCTCTTTCAAAAGTCTGTATCCCGGCATCGTGACGCTTTTAAGCGCAGTTACACAGCTGTGCCCAGCGTCCAAGGCTCTCCAAAAAAACACCCAACTGCTTTTGGAAGGAGAGCAGAGCGAGGAGGTGCGAAACATCCAGATCAACGGTCCCCCCGTGGGATCGTGATCGGCGGCTTCAGCGCTCTCTTTTTTGCTGCATGAGCGGTGTGTTGAACTGACTACGCAGTTTTCTGATAAGACATGTGATCTCATGTTGCCCATGGACATAGTGAGAAGCATGTTTGTGACCACCGCGTAATTGAACGGCCCAGGAGCGGCTGTATGGTAGCGAGGCACAGGGGTGACGCTGTATGCAATTTGCTGAGAAATTGGGTGGTTCACGGTGGTTTACTCTTGGAATCCGCCTCCTTGCTGTGAACGTACAAGTGGTTTTATAAGTTTTATTGAATGACTTATTAAATTTTACAGGCTTTATAACCTGTTATATGTGTACAATAGGTAATTAGCAATCGCAGTCTCGAAAGGAAAAAAATACGACAGTATCGGCCTCTGCGCAGGGTGCGCAGAAACGGCCATAAAATGAGTTTGTGATGTTCCAAAACAGATTGCAATGTATGCATCCACCACCGTTATGGAACTCAATGAAATTTCATCAAGTTTATTTACTGTACCTTTTTTCCTGTTTATTTGCTGTAAGTGTATTGGATCGCAGTATCAAAACTGTTGTAATTATGTGCAGCCCTTTTCCTATGCTCATGCATGATTCTTTAGTATAAGCGAAGAAAAAAATGGCAGAGTCTTAACTTGGTTAAGCCCGGCAGATGTGAAGCATATTAGCGGGAGCCGCAGCCCGAACACGCTCCTTAGCCAGACGTTCTTCTCGCTCTTCAGGGCTCTCCGTGGCACGGCGCAGCTTTCGCTTCTCATTCCACCGTGCAGCCGCGCCTCCAGGAGCCATCGCAACGAGTGTCTATCGGAGTAGTAGTAGTAGTAAGTGGATGAAAGGGGAAGAGGAAAGGAAAATGCACGGACCTGTGACTGGTGTTAAAACACCACCACCACTGCCGGCGTGCAGATAGAGAGAAGGATAGGTAGGGTTTCAGAGGAAGAAGGAAGAACGCGCGCGCAGGGGCGCGCGGCCTTCTCCAGTCTATCGGAGGTAGTAAGTGGATGAAAGGGGAAGAGGAAAGGAAAATGCACGGGCCTGTGACTGGTGTTAAAACACCACAACCACTGCCGGCGTGCAGATAGAGAGAAGGATAGGTAGGGTTTCAGAAGAAGGAAGAACGCGCGCGCAGGGGCGCGCGCGCTCCCCTCCCCCTCTATCGGAGGCAGGCGCAGCCTCCCTTATATACCGTCGCCGTAGCGTCACGTGGTACCACGTGGTCACCCGGCGCGCAACCGTCGCGACGGCGCAAGATGCGGCTCTGCCTTTCCTCAGTCGTGACGTCATGGTGTCACGTGGTCGCCCGGCGCGCAACCGTCGCGACGGCGCAAGATGCGGCCTGCCTCTCCTCGGTCGTGACGTCATGGTGTCACGTGGTATAGCTCAAGGTCGAAGCCGGCGTGTAACCGTCGCGAGCGCCGAAGTGAAACGCTGATAATATGCTTTGCATAAAAGTGCTGCTGGATTCACTGCACTGATTGTCGTTGAAATGCGATAGGCATCTATACTCTCATCAAGGGGATGTTGCCCACACCAGGCCTTCCATTGCCAATGAACCCTAGAAAAACATAATCGTTAATTGCTGTTGGCTGCGTATGTTGTTCTATGCTGATTATTTGATCGGCATGGAACTGAAGCATTTCTCTGTAATGTTGTACTTTCCCTGGGACTGGTGTCGGACCCTGATTGCACGTCTTCGTCGATGTCCATAAAGTAGTCCATAAAAGTGTCCATGCTTAATATCTTTCTATGGCCATGGCTTGTTCCATGAACGTATCATCGGCAGTTTCTTCGGAAAGTGGCACAAAACATTATATGCAGAATACTCAAGAGGCCGTTTTGTTTCAAGTGAAATTCTTTATAGAAACGTGGAGAGGCCTGTGTTGTACTGGAGTAACTAACACTCTTGCGCATAACTAGCTTGTGTGTGCGGCCCTTGCAAAGGTGCAGCCAATCACAGTACGCGCTGCAGATATCGCTCCTCACCCCAGCCTCGGTCGCTGTGGTGTGGGTGCCAGGTTATGCAGTGATTTGTGGCAATAGGCTGGTCTGGTTCGGTTTCCTGACCACAGCACAGGTACACATCTTCATCGCTATTTGCCCTGATTCCTCCTGTATCATCTGCCCCGCTCCATATGCAAACGTAGAGCGCGTCCTTTTCGCCTGTCTCGCAGCTATATACCCTAATTACCTAATAACTCCCCACTGGCGGATGTGATTGGCGTCAGCGCCCTTCGCCAATTAGTCATTGCCTTTCTGGCTGAAGAGTACCTATAGGTCTTAGTATGATTGGAAATAAAGTTGTTTTTTTCTCAGTCTCTCTGCCTCGTCGCGGACCGATTCCACTACGTTCTTTCGCAGACTGCGCGTTCTAGCTGTTTCTGCTGGCCCAGTGATGCCTGTGGTCTTCACTGCAATGTTCAGATATTTGGCAACATTCGGACGAATTCCGAGTCTCGGCCAGTGCTTTCTCCCTACATGTTTTGAGGGTCCTATGTTTGGCGCACGTACTAACTCTAGTGGCAAAAAATAAGCAGCAAATCTCGTCTTGTGATTAGCTTTTTGTTTAGACAAAAGGTTTAACAACAGAATATTTCCTTGTCTCGGCGTTATAGTGTGGCGGTCGTGAATGTGGGCGCAGCTTCACAACAAACCTAAGTTGTATCCGACCATAGAACGTGTCGAGAGGTTTCTTTTCGAAGTATGTATGCAGTAAACATTTAATGCAAAAGCATTACTAGTCCCATGACAAGAAAAGCCGGCGGCGTGTGTTAGTGTACTCGCAGATGGTACAGAAAATCCCAGCGATGTCAAGAAAAATAGGGTGACATCAAGCGGTTGTAGGACGCACACAACAAGCCGAGCGCCGCCATTTCAGACAATCGTATACATGTCGTTCCTCTATATATACTCTCCACCGGCCAACCTCAATGTGGCGCCAGTTTTCCCAACTACATTCGTACCAAAATTGTGATGCAACCGTTTACGAAAGTACAACGTTCCGGGTGGTGTCATAAGATTTCTCGCTGCATACAGCTTACACATGCTTGTCAAGTTGGTGGCTAGCTTGCGACAGGGATTTGAACCGACGACATATGCACCTTCAATTGTATGCCTTCCCAGACTTTTTACCTCTTCCCTTAAGGGGCGGTTTAGGTGTCCACCAAGATGTGAGACATTTACTGCGGCATTTCCTTTCCTCAAAAACCAGTTTTCACATCAAAATTCTGATGGTTGTGGTTACAGCTTTATTGCCACAAAATGGAAGGGATTATTTGGGGCTAGGGCGAGACCAGGGTGGCTTCCAGCAGGGGGCAACCTCTTGAGCTCGCGTAATGAGGGCCAGCATGACGTTAGTGAAACTGGGTGGAGGTTCCCAATCTCGTCTTTTTCCCGGTTTAGGACTGAAAATGATTTTAGCGTGCTTCCATTCATCGGGGATGCTGCCTTCTATCCAGTATCTGTTGAAGAGGTTCGTAAGGGCCTCTACCGATTTGTCCTCTAAGTTGCGCAACGTCTTATTGGTGATGCAATTGTCCCCGGCTGCCGAGGTGGTGTCAGTTTGATTAAGAGCAGCTCTGTCCTCCGCTACGATAAAGGCCCTATTCATGTGAGCATTATCCGACCCTGAATACCCATCTGGCATAGGTATATCCTGCGAAGTGTTTACGTACTGATTTTTCAATGTGGTCATGAGCTCTTCGTCGCTGCCCTGGAAAACTTGCGCAATCCCCTGTAGGGTCTTTTGAGATTTGGTCTTAGTTTTCGCAGTACCGAGTAAATGCGTGAATAGCAACTATGTGTTCTTATTGCCCAGTTGCCCATTAAGGCGGTCGCAAGTCTGATGCCACTGCTCTCGGCTAAGCTACCACATGTATGCCTCGATGTCCTTTTCAAGCCCGGTTAATTGAATTTTTAAGCGCCGATTATGCTTATTTTTACGCCATCGTACGTGTATACTTCATTGTGCTTCCATCATGTGTACTAGCTTAGCGTCTAGACTGGGACCACTTTCCTCCTGCGTCACAGTTTTCGAGGTGTTGGCGGCGTCTTGAAGCAGACGCTCCATCCACTGTCGTAAATCTGCTATGCCCTGTGTAGGCCTTTGCGAGCAGACATATCTGAAGGCGTCCCAATTCGTGTGCTTCACTACCTACTTGATGCAGTGCGGGACCGCGCAGTGGCCCAGGGACCCAGCTGGGTCTAAAACTCACTTGCTGAATAAATTTTTTCTGTCTGTCTGTCTTCCGGTCCCGGCGATGCATTCTGCAATGTGTGGCTTGGAAAGTGGTACACAGCAATAGTGACTGCTTCCGATGTTGATGTTGAGATTCTCCCATCTCACAGTGGGGATACTTCTTGCAAAGGTAAGGCCGGGGCACGCAACCCTGGTTACACTGGTACCAGTGCAAATAGGTTTGTTAGGGTCGATAAGTAAGGTGTGGCCTAGTGCCCGAGCTGTCCCAGAGTGTAGTTTCCTTTCTACTGTTAGTTGAGTAGCTCCATTCTGCATGGGGCGCGTTCAAGTCTCCGACAGTCAGCAACATTCCATCTCGCGCGGCTGCATGCGCCTTGCGGAGGAGGGTAGCTATTTTCGTGCTGTTGTCTTTAGGTGGACTATATACACTGAAAATGTAGAGGGAAGATTGTGCGTGCGTTTTTGGTAAGATTTCTATAAAGGTGTGAGAGACCGACATTTCCAGATGTAGTCGATTTACTGTGAAATTGCGGTGTACAAGTGTAGCTGTGATCGGGCGGATCTCAGCCGTCACTTTCTTATTTTATGCTGCATATCCCATGAGCTTTACTTCTGCATTCGTCTCTTGAAGGGCTATGATTGCCGGTCTGTTTGTTTGGGCCAAAACTGCATATTCCAGAGCCTTACATTTGGCTCTGAATCACCTGCAGTTCCATTGCCATACTATAACATACTATAACAGGGGGTTTCCGCTCGCGCGGGTGGCACTACGTTAGGTTTGAGAATACTGCTGGCGGACGCACGCGCCGATGCGCCATCAGGTGTGTGGGAGAGTGCAGTGTAGGTGCGAGGAAAAGAGCCTGCATTTAGCGTTGCCGATGTCATGGTCAGGTTGCTAGGGGCTGCTAATGCGTCAACTCTACTTGTTAGCATGTCGAGCTTAGATAGCACCGTTTCAAAAGTACTTACGACATTGTACACCGCCTAGGTTACTTTGCTAAGCTGTGGTATTAGTTTTTGGATAGTCTCCTCCACCTTGGCAAGTCGTTCGTCTATTTTTTCAAACCTCTGTTCGTAATTGTCTAGCTCATCTGGATCTGGCCGAGGTACAAGAGATGTCTTTTGTTTGTTGCGGCAGGTTTGTCCCACTTGCATGTATTCATTGCGGGTGACCTCGACACGAGCGCAAGCCTTAGTCGATTCAGTCTTATTTTTGGATTGCACATTTGCAGTTTCTAAGTGTTTGATGTTAACGTTGGAATGCGCTTACTTTTGTTGAAGCTGTTTGACTAACTCTGCCAGCTCCCTTACCTGTGCGTCGGGCGCTCGTTGGCATTGCTTCTCGTCAGTAAGTGGCGTTTACCATGCCAAATGTTTGGCAGGTCTATCTTCTGCTCTGGAATTGGAGTTGGTCCGAGAGCTTCTTCTCCGACATGACGATGTGCTCCTACCTGCGCTCCCACGGCGTCCATTTTGAGCCGGAAAAGAGTCCTCCTTTGGTGCCCGGTTCAGTCGACTTCTGGCCCGTGATCGAGAGGGACGTTGGCTCGCCGAGGGCCCTGGCTCCGAGACACTTGTGTCCAGGCTTGAGCTTGACTGAGACTCATGGGACGAGGTGCCACAGCGATTTTGTACAAAGCGGTGCTTGGAGCTCCTGCTGTTTGTCGGATGTGGGCCCTCGCACACGATGCATACCGCTTGGCACGTGGGTTGCAGTCCTTGTGGTGGCGCATCTTCGATGCCGCATCTGTGCCAGGTTGGGTGCCTTGGCTGCGGACAGGCATCCGCTCGATGTCCCGTTATGCGGCAATTAAAACACGCGCCTCCAGTCTGCTTCTAAATGGGAAGACCTCGAATGTGAAGTTCAGATATCGGACGGACTGGGGGAGTGTGGTGTTGGCAAAGGTGATCATGAAGTGGCGAATCTGGCCCAAACGCCGTGATGGGAAGGTCAGGGTTACGAGTTTTCAGCTCGTTAAAGATGTCCAAGTTCGTTTTTTAGCTGTATGCTAGGTAGATCACAACTTTGATGGAATTGTTGGTGCCGGGGCGTAGGCAGCGACCTTGATCCATCAGTCTTCAATCTTGAGAGTTCCTGTATTTTAGTGTAGGCTGCGGGCCTCGCTGGTTCAGGGGTGCTCATCGTGACTGCGTTGTTGAACGGGTGTACCCACCTGGTCAGTAGCGAGGGCGGCCTTTGGGTCGAATTGGGCGGCTGCACAGATGATCTCTACCAGCCTTCCTGGACCGATGTCACATAGGTTGAGCTGGCCTTGTGCTCTGAGAACGACTTTAATGTCTTTGGCCGGTAGGCAGGGGAGAGGCCTCTTCCTTTCTTTCGGTGGCGGTCTGCCACGTGGCAGCTGTTGCAACCCGGTGTCGTTCTCAGTCGGCGGCGCTGTTTTACGTTGCTCCGCTGAATTCGATTGACGACGGTACTTCTTTTGCATAGCTAGCGCTGTCCACGTTCCGTCAGACAGTTTTTCATCGGTGATGTCGAGACCCTCCTCGACGTAAGGCATGATCGGAGCGTGCCCCAGGCACCGCCGAATCGGCGCCGTCTCTGTCGTAGTCGACACGCAGCTGTTAGGCTTAGCTGCCCGTGTCGATGTGGCCGGCCGAAAAACGGTGGAAACACGGAGAAACTGGCTCGCCCGGTCCTCCCCGCTCTCAACACCAGGTCCGGGATAGTGTACGAGAGTCCGCGGCGAGAAATTGAGACTGTTGGTGATGTCCGCCATGAAAATCTGGCGATAATTGCTGAGCTCATGTGAGTCACGTCTGACCTGCTTTCGGGTGGAACATGGTCCTCAAAATTTTGATCCAATCGTTTGACTTGCAGCGTTCTGGATGGTGCCGCGCGTGTGTGAGTGCTGTGTATGTGGACGGGTGTCAATGCACCCAGGAACAGTAATGCTTTTGCATTCCCACACTTAAGCAGTCTTATGTGTCTGCCGAATTTTGTATAATTAATTTGCCTGCAATGAATTAAGAATGGCTAAAGGCAACTATCGGCATCTTTTGCGGTGGCATGGTGAAACTTGCAGTGAAATCGGCCCATTGACGCCTTTTCTGAGGATCGGGCCGGTACCGTGTGCGGTTGTATTCCCTAGAAATGATGAAGGCTGCTACAATATGTTAATGTGGTATTTGAACTAAGTTCACGTTACAGTTGCTGTTCCTATCTGAATTAAATGAGGCATTCTTTTGACTGAGATTCTCTGTGATGTGTGTGTGCTGCTCCCCTTATTTATTTGTTTAAATAAAATTCCTTCAATGGGTCTGTCATTCTCCTTGCTCCATTTTATTGAAATTTGGGTTTACAGGTGCTTCTGACTTGGCCAGCACTTTTCTGCCCGGCATCCGACAGTGAGGAAAGGCGGATGGAACACGTAACTGGAGGTCTGTTGAAGGATGGTGGGGAGATTGTGCTAGAAAAACTTGCCACCCTGCGTACGAAGTGCTTCACGACCTTGAGCGTACTGGAATCTTGGAAGAATGCGAACGTTATCTTAACCCATAAGAAAGAGGATATCAACACTAAAAAAAATGAAACAAAAAATTTCTGGCAGCAGTCCTGCCAGAAAATGGCTTTACAGTTCTGTTTTCTGTTTTTAAGTTCTTCGGTTATTTTACAATGATACCTTTTTTATTATTTACCGAAAGTCCCTGTCAAATTTCTGTGAAGTTCCATTTTCTGTTCTGAAATTCTGTGATTTGCAAATTTTTCTTATTATTTACTGAAACATTGTAAAATGTCTGTGAAGTTAACTTTTCTGTTTTCAGTTATTCTGTTATTTTAGTGTTTTTTTCTATCGTGTGCAGAAAGTCTGAATATAAATTGAGTTCAATTGTTTGTTTTTGGCTGCCCTGTTAATTTACACAGTTTTTTTTTCATTTGCCGAAGATATATTTGATATTAATGCAAAGTTATCTTTCTTAGTTGTTCATTTCAGTTTTTTTTGCACAAAATACGGTTTCTGTGCAAGCATTTGAAGAAAGTGCACAATAAATTGCAAATACGATCTTTACGTCGTTTACACCAATGAAAGCGTGAGGTTCCACTGCTCAAGGGAAGTTGCCTGTAGATAATTTAACAATATCTAAATATGAAACGTTTGCACAACATGCTCACTTTCATCGGTATAGCATTTCCTGAGGACCAAAAGCCAAACAGCTTGATAGGAAAGAACACTTTATTAAAATGAAAGTGAGAACATGCGACCAAGAGATTTAAGCAGTCTCCCAGCTCCAAACTACTTGTGAGCACATTTATGAGTGCAATAATAACGCACTTATTACATTAGAAAAGAAATCTGCTGTCCTAGAAAGAGCAACACAAGCCCGAAGTTTCTGGCAAGTCATCGATGCTTCTATTCGCTGTCTGTTGTAGCCGAACCTTATGTTATCTGATTTCATCGCCTGACGCGAATGGTGTAGAACTTTGTGGAAGGCACGCGGGTCCCAACGATTAGACTGCAACATTCGACGACTGCTATATAACAGCCGGATATAACAGCTATATAACAGGCTCGGAGGACGAGTCGAGCAAGGACTCTTGAGTCCACCTCGTCCCTGACGGATCAGGATGGGCCGTCCGTGAGCGGTGCAGTGTTGCGCCTGACGGGGGACCTGACCTGCGAGCAGCGCCAAGCCCTCTCCACCTCGGTACACCAAGCCCTGCCCTGTCATGCGCCCCGCCCCCAGCCCAAGGGAGAGGAGACGCAACCAGCCGGTGGTGGCTTGTCGCCAACACTGGTCGCTACTTTGGCGGCGTCGAGTGGAAGGCTGAGTCACCACGTGACGGTCAGCCAGCCGCTCGATCTACGAGCAGTGGCCGAAATGGACACAGGAAAGCTAGCGGGGAAGCACGCGAGGGACGCGGATAATAATTCCGATGGCGCTGTCTCGCCCCAGGCAAAAAAAGTCTGTCCCAAGCTCCGCTCTTGGCGGGGCTCCCTAAAGGAGTACTGTCACCGTCGACGCTCTGTATCACCATCATGGCGTTAGTGCACCTTCTCTCCCTGAATGTTCAGGGATTTAGGTCGCCGGACAAGCAGAGAGAGGTGATGCACTTCGCCCGAGCGCAGGGCGCCGACATCCTGTTTTTACAGGAAACTGTTGTATATGTGGTTTCGGTTTCGGTTTCGGGATCACCTGCCGCCAGATGCACCAGTGTCGCTATGTGTATATATATGACTGTATGTGGAAATAAACCGGGATGGTTTTGGTTGCTAGCAGTTCATGTACTTGAGCGGCACCCGCCGCTACAACATAGGCGACGAGGACGGGATAATTTCGGGGGGCGTGACTTTCGCCGCTTGCTTTCAGGCGCCATGAGCATTTCTGGACTCGAGCCGCAGCCCCCGTTCCTGCCTGTGCCTGGTCGACCTGCTGTTGCGTGGCCGCAATGGTTCCGCATCTTCGAGAACTACGCGCTTGCTTCGGGGGCCTCTGACTGCACGCCGGATCGTCGCAAAGCACTACTTCTTCACAGCCTCGGCGTAGAAGGTCAGCGCATATTTTACACATTACCACTTCCATCGTTGGACAACGTCAAGCTCGGTGAGCAAACTGCTACTGAGAAAACGTCGGAAGATAGCAAGGGCACAGGCGACACAAGGCCTGAAGTATCGTCGTACGATATCGCAGTCGCCGCTCTGCATGCTCATTTTTCGGCAACAAGCAATGTTGTTGCCGAACGGCATCGTTTCAGTAGGCGAGTTCAGCAAGCTGGTGAATCAGTGAATGAGTACATCACTGCATTGCGGGAGCTTTCTGCTACATGCTCTTTTCCTGCCGAAGAAGATTCGCTGCGTGACCAGTTCGTTGCTGGTATTTCGTCTCGGAGCTTGCGCGAGCGTCTTCTGCTTGAAGGATCGTCCCTCTCGTTCGCTAAAGCAGTACTACTGGTAAGGCAGTTTGAGCTGGCGTACAATGATCTGCAAGAATTTCCTTCTGTAGATGTTGGACGCATAAATACTCGTGGAAATACGCCTACGCGTACACCAGAATCCGACGAGAGCTCGAAGTGGTCGCAAAACCTCCAGTATCGTTGTTATCGCTGCGGTTCATCCCGGCACAATGCAGCATCAGTTCGCTGTCCAGCCAAAAACAAGCGTTGTCACCATTGCGGTGTCATGGGTCACTTCCGCTCAGTTTGCCAGAAACGAGCCTCCGCTCCGGTGCGTGAGGTAGACAGCCAAGACTCTCCTAGCGAGGAAGTTTTGAGCATTCTAGCTGTGACGACGGCCGCTCGCTCCGCTGTTTACGTCACAGCTTCGATTGACCGTGCGGACATAACTTTTCTTGTAGATTCTGGATCGTCAGTTTCCATTGTTGCACACGATCTTTTTAAGCAGTATTTTGAAGGCAAAGTACTTTTGGCCCCGACTGTTCGGTTACTGGACTATTCAAAACAGCCAATTCCGGTTCGTGGCTGTTTCTTCGCTGACGTTACGTACAAAGCTAGCACAACAAGCCTTCTGTTCTACGTCGTAGAACAAGGCACCTCACTCTTGGGTATCGATGCCATCAAGGCTCTCGGTCTACAGATTGATTGGTCATCTCTGCAATGCCTTGAAACGACGCTAACTTCTAATTCTCGAAGGGAACAGCGCCCTGACCCGACGAAAGCCGTGCAGGATATTAACCTCCCAAAGGAATTAGTTGGCGAGTTTGGATCTCTTTTCGATCCAGGCCTTGGCCTCGCGAAAGGTTTTGTGCATCACGTCAAAACGCGATCCACGGTGCAGCCAGTGCAATCTAAACTTCGGCGCCTTCCGCTCTCGCTACGACCATTGGTCTCGGAAGAGCTCCATCGGTTGGAAAATCTGGACGTGATAGAGAGGGTGGAGGCATCTGAATGGGTGTCACCCATTGTGGTCGTTAAGAAGAAACAGGGAGGTATTCGCCTCTGTGTAGATCTTCGACAAGCAAACAAAGCTGTCGTAATAGACAGCTTTCCCCTTCCTCATACAGAAGAGCTATTGCATAGTTTAGTGGGGGCTACAAATTTTTCTAAGCTAGACCTCGCATCAGCTTACCGCCAGGTCATGCTTCACCTTGCGAGTCGCGATTTGACCGCATTTATAACTCACGAAGGCCTCTTTCGTTTTAAACAAGTGTGCTTCGGACTGGCTTCCGCGCCTTCTGCATTTCAGAGTATGATGTCCAAAGTCCTGCAAGGATGTAAGGGCGTGCTGTTCTATATAGATGACATTATAGTCTTCGGGCGGGGCCGGCAGGAGCACATAGATAACCTTGCAGCAGTACTTCAACGCATTAAAGAGGCAGGACTCAAACTGAACAGCAAATGTATCTTCGATACGCAGGAACTTTCATTTTTGGGTCACAGGATCACAGCAAGTGGTATTGTTCCGCTGGAGGAAAAGGTTGCTTCCATCAAGGATACACCGGCACCCACCAATACAGCCAGCCTTCGATCGTTCCTGGGACTGGCCGAATACTACTCTAGGTTCGTTCCCAACTTTGCCGATATGGTTGAACCGATGCGCGTTCTGCTTCGAAAGGGGCAACCATTTGTTTGGTCTGGCGAGGTAGACTCCAGTTTTCGAAAGACCAAAGAGGCACTTGCGTCCAACATAGTCCTGCGGATGTTCGATGCATCTCTTCCAGTTGTTGTTTCCACTGACGCTTCAGACTGTGGGCTTGGAGCGGTTCTCCAACAGGTGGAGGGAGAGAAACTATACACTGTCGCCTTTGCTTCTCGAGCGCTTTCATCTGCAGAGAGGAGATATTCAGTAGGAGAACGCGAAGCGCTTGCGTGTGTTTGGGCGTGCGAGAAGTGGCATGTTTACTTGTGGGGACGCCATTTCACGTTGCTTACTGACCATCAAGCCTTGATCGCATTGCTGTCTACTCAAGGGCCAGGAAGGCGTCCTTTGCGAATAGCACGGTGGGCGGAGCGCCTACTGCAGTACAACTATACAGTAAAGTACCGGAAGGGTTCGCAAAATCGAGTAGCAGATGCGCTCTCTCGCCTCCCTGCGTCACCTCCTCAGGAAGAAGAGACTTTACCAGACGAAACTGTATCAGTTGCCCTTATATCTTCTTGCATTACCAGGGAAGAGTTTGAACAGGCCCAGTCGGAAGACAGCACACTGCAACGAATCAAGGCCTACATTGAATCGTCCTGGCCTGCGCAAAAATCTCTGCCGTGTGAGCTTCAACCTTTCCTCAAACTTCGCGATGAACTGTCAGTGGTGGACAATTTGATTTTGCGTGGCGAACGCCTTGTGGTTCCCGCCTCACTTACAGCGCGGATAATTACCGCTGCTCATGAGGCTCACCCTGGAATTGTACGAACGAAAGCACGTCTGCGAGAAAAATTTTGGTGGCCAGCCATGGACAGGCAAGTCGAGCTAGCTATTCAAACGTGTAGTATATGCCAGGCAGCGGACAAGAGCACGAAGGTTATGGCTGCACCATTGAACCCGGTCCCCTTACCAAAGGAACCGTGGCTACAGCTTGGCATGGACATTGTTGGCCCATTTGAGAGAGCACCACACGATTGTCGATATGCGATCACGCTGGTCGACTAGTTTTCTAAGTGGCCCGAAGTATACTTTTACAACCAAGTCACGACACGCACAGTAACAGGCTTCTTGGTGTCAGTATTCCCACGTGAAGGTTACCCAGAGGAAATTGTTTGCGATAACGGGCCACAGTTTTCATCTCGAGAGTTCCAAGTTTTTCTGCAGGATCGCGGCATCCGCTTGCGGCATTCGTCCGTATACTACCCGCAAGCAAACGGACAGGTAGAATGGTTCAACAGAGTTTTTAAAAGCTTTGTTCAAGTGGCTACACTCGAGCAGCGTCCCTTACGCCAAACGGTAACAGAATACTGGGGCATTTACCGTTGTACGCCGCATGCCACAACTGCAGTTGCTCCAGCACTTCTCCTGCATGGACGTCTACCAAGGACTCGGCTCGATGTCGTTGGGTATCCGTCAGCAATATTTGCAACCGACCCTACTTCAGAGCTCCACCGCCTACGCGAGCGGGTGAAGCAAAAGCAGCAATCCAGTAAACTATACACAGACGCTCGCAGGGCCGCAAGGGAAACCAAAGTGAATGTTGGTGACCTTGTACGAGTACGCAGACAAACTGCTTTTAAAGGTGACCTGGCTTTTAGCCGTCCAAGAAAAGTGATAAGAAAACAGGGGCAATCGTCCTTCCAACTTGATGATGGAAAAACGTGGAACGCTTCAAAGTTGTCAAGGATGCCACGAGCTTCTGCATCTATATGTGGGTGGGGGGAAATGAGTGATACAAATGACACCGCTAGGGAAAGCAGCTCACCGCCTACCTTGGAGAGACCCGTTTCAGAAGCGCCAACCGGAACTTCAGCTGTGGCTGCTGCGAAGCAGCCGCCTATGTCACCAGTGACCGGCTGTGAGCCGGAAGAAACTTCGCCTGCCGCCAGTGGTTTCTCAGAAGCATCGGGACCTCAGCGTAGGGTACAGCCATCAAGGAATAGACGACCTCCATACCGCTATGGACACTAAGTACAGAAAGACACGTTTTGCAGTGAACGTGAACGTGTCACAATCTGCACGAGTGTTGAGTTTGCTGACGTTGTGAAATATGGACATAAATGGAGTTGTATCTTGTTTTCCTCTTTATGTTTTATATTTTTGTATTAAGTGCATAAGGCAAGCACATTGTTGTTACTGTAAATATAATTCTGTAAAAGAGTACTAACGTACTACTACTACTACTAAATCACTAACCCATGTAGCTGTTTTTTTTTATAAGGAAGGGAATATGTTGTATATGTGGTTTCGGTTTCGGTTTGGGGATCACCTGCCGCCAGAGGCACCAGTGTCGCTATGTGTATATATATGACTGTATGTGGAAATAAACCGGGATGGTTTTGGTTGCTAGCAGTTCATGTGCTTGAGCGGCACCCGCCGCTACAACAGAAACTAACCTACGTTACCCACGCGAGGTCTCCGATTTTAAGTCCAGGTTTTGTGTTCACGCTTTTTTTTCGTTAACTACTTCTGTTTCGTGCGGTGTTGGTGTGGTTTTTGTTAACAGCTCTTTTCGCTCTGGCGCGCACTGCATTTACGGCATCGACGGTCGCACACTTGCGGTGGATTTTTATTTGAGTAGCAGGCGTGTCAGAGCGGTAGTGGTCTATGCACCAGCCCGCCGTTCTGATTCGTCTAGTTTCTTTAATTTGTTAGATTCTTTTTTGTTGGACTGTGATCCTTGTTTTCTAGTCGGAGATTTCAATTGTGTTTTAGATCCCGTTCGTGATGTTCGCGGTCCAGGCCAGGGGCGACCGTACGCCGGGGCACGATCACTGCGGGATATTTGTATTCAATTTTCTTTGACTGACGCGTGGGTAAAACTACATGGTGACAGTTTTGGTGCTACTTGGGAGAGGGGCAGGTCAGCTGGTCGTCTCGACAAATTCCTGTTTCCACGCGAGTTGGATTGTTGTGTGGTATCGTGTGACGTGCTCGCGTTTCCCCCGGGCACCCCACGTATTAGCGACCATCGACCTCTGTCAGCAGTACTGGACATGGGTGGTGGCGCCCCCCGAGTCGACGCGTGGCGTATGGATCCATGTCTGCTGACAGATTGGTCGAGCGTGACTTCTATTGAACAGGCGTTGGGAGGCCCGGTTGGAGACGTTGCAAGTGCCAACACCTGGGATGACCTCAAATCGACATGGCGGGCGCTTTTAGTTAGCGAAGGGCGCCGGCGCAGGAGGCGTATCTCGGAGGAGATAAACACCACCCTTTCCCGTATTCGCATTGTGCAGCGCGGCGCGCCGCTTACTTTTGCCATGCGCGATTACCTCGCCCTTTTAAAAGCGCGCTACCACATGCTTCTACGCCAGTCCTCGCGAGCCGCAAGTCAGGCACTAGTGCAGGGTAGACCTGTGTCTGATCCAACAGTGCTGCGGCAGGTGCGCGCAGGTAGTCTTGATGAGACACGACAGGTTCGCGTGGCGGAGGTCGATTTGCCGGACGGTTCCAGGAGCAGCAGCGCGGCTGTCATCTCTGCCGTTTTTCAGCATCACTTCTCACAGCTGTTTGTTTCTGAGGCCGGACGGTGGGACGCCGCCTCCTTCGCGGTCGCTTTACGCAGTTTTTTCGGCCAGCTGCCGAAGGTGCCGAGCGAATGTCTGCTCACAGCTCAGCGCTCCGGTGAGCTCAGAGGAACTCTTTGCCACAGTTAAAGGCATGAACGCTGCCGCAGCTCCAGGCCCTGACGGCATTCCCATTAGCTTTTATGCGCGGTTTTACACCGTTCTGGAGAAACACCTTCTCCAGATGGTGAACGCTTTCGTCAGGGACGGCGAGAGGCCGGAGTCCTTCAGAGAGAGCCGTATTGTGCTCATCCTTAAGCCTGGCGGGAGCCCATCTGACCCGCAGGCGTGGCGCCCGATCACACTGCTTAATACAGATTATAAGATTGTGCCGTCACTGTTGGCTGAAAGGTTGAGTACGGTTTTAGCGGAGCTCATAAGCCCTGCACAGACATGCAGTGTGCCCGGACGATCGGTGTTCTCGTCTCTCGCACTAACGCGTGACTTCACGTTCACCTCGAGAACGGGAATACCGGGTTGTTTCGTCTCACTTGATCAGGTTAAAGCCTTCGACCGAGTTGAGCACCGCTACCTTTTTGGAGTTCTCGGGGCTTTCGGCTTTCCGTCCGAGTTCGTGGCGCGGTTAGCGCAGCTGTATTCCGGCCTTACAGCTCGGTTGCTTTTTAACGGTTCGTTGAGCGACCACTTCAATATCGAGCGCGGCATACGACAGGGTTGTCCCATGTCGCCTTTGCTATTCGTGTTGTGTTTAGACCCACTCCTGCGGCGCGTAGCTGAGTGTCGAACGGTGCGCGGGTTCCCTCTGCCTGGCCAAGGTCAGGTGAAGGTGTCCGCGTACGCTGACGACGTGTCCCTGTTTTTGCGAGACGAGGACAGCTACGCAGCGTTCTTACGGCTTTTTGCGTGTTACAGCGAGCTGTCCGGCGCCCTGCTTAACAGGGGCAAGAGCAAAGCTCTGCGCTTTGGCGCTTTTACGTCAGACCTGCTGGGCGACGTTGAGTGGGTCTCGGCAGTTAAGGTTCTTGGCGTCGTGTTCCTCTCCTCAGGAGAGGTAGCTCGCGAGTCGTGGTCGCAGAGCGACGTCTCGCAGTGGCAGCGCGTTTTCGCTTGTCGCTGTCTGAGCGCGCTTTTATAATTGGATCATCTGTGTGCGCGCCACTCTTCTACGCAGCTCGCGTCGCCTGTCCGCCGCTCACATTCATGCGTCGTTTGGCCACACTTTGTGGCGCTTTTTTCTGGGCGGGAAAGACGGAGACCGTCGCTCGCGCGCTCCTCCGCCTTCCTACGCGCATGGGCGGGTTCAGCTTGCCCGATTTACGCACCATGTGCAGTGTTCTAGCTGTCCGAGGCGTCCGCGACCTGGTCAACGTCACCGACTACCCGGGGAGGGGACTTCTCGCCTACCTTCTTGGGACGTCGCGGCGCCTCTTTTTTGGTCAGGTAACAGGTCCTTCAGCCGAACAGCAGCCGAGGTTCTTTAGGTATGTCTGTCGGGCGGCCGAGTCTCTCACAGCCGCTCTGCCCGAGGTCGACGTCACTAAGACACAGGCCTCCCGTGTTTGCGAGCTCCTCGCTATCCAGGAGGCTACTCCAGAACAGCTCGAACGGAGCAGGCGGGTGCGGTGGCGAGATTTGACGTCTAGCACTCTTCCACCAGATGTTCGTGACTTCGGCTGGCTGCGAGGCTGGAGGGTCTTGCCCACGGGAGTCCGTCTCGCAGCGTGGGGCATCGCCCCTTCTTCGGCGGTGTCCTCAGTGTGGCAACACTGAAACCCTACAGCATGCCATGTTTGAGTGCGTGGTCGCTAGAACGTTTTGGCGGCTCATGTCGCGTATATTTTTTGTCTCCTTGAACTACCGCACCCGGCCACGTGAGTCGTTTGTGCGGCTTCTGCTCTGTGTGGGTGCGTTTGTTTTGTGGCGGCAGAGAGGCGTGGCTTCCTTGCAGGGTCGACCTCAGCGGGCCATGTTCCCATTGTTGCTAAGAGTGAGAACGCGGCTGTTCGAACAGGCGTGCTTAGACTGGGTCACCCTCGATGAGGAAGAATTCCTGCGCCGGTGGAGCACCCGGTTCATCAACACAAGCAGGGGCCGCGTCACCGTGCAGCTCCTGCCATAATGAGTGTGCTGTGCGCTCCTTGTGTGCGGCGATTGTGCGCGGTGTGTTGTGCGTGCATGCCCCGCGTGCCCCCCCCCCCCCCCTCCCGCGCGTATGGACCCTCTTTTGAACTCTTTTGGACTTTCATGGCTTTTGTATTTGTGCATTTCATGCCAACGCGCATTTTTGCATAAGTAGGTTGCCGCTAGTCGCCAAAGCATGCCATTAGTTTAGGTTGGGCGACATTAGTCGCCGTTCTGTGCCTATGTTTTTGCGAGGGATACCAGTCCCTTCCAGGCCCGTGGTAAATAAACTTCTCTTCAATATAACAGCCGACGCGCTTGACCCGCGGATCAGATTTTCGACGATCGCCGACCGTGTTGGCCGCTACCGTTGTGCTGTAAGTGTAGCCTCTTTTGTGGGCACAGGTTCGCCCAATAAAAGTTAGTTTTGTCTTTCACAGTATTGCTACTGTGTTCTTCAACGTCACCACCACGTTACAGTATAGTTAAATAATGTGGGCGAGTCAATTGAACAAGCTTTGCTTCGATACTTCGAACTACATTGCCGAGTAAAAAAATTTAAAAACAAGACTGACCTTCTATGTTGACGGATAAATTTTTCAATATAATCTTGTCCTCCAAAGCCTAAATAATTAAATAATAAGGTTTATTAGCTAATTTAAGCTGATTAATCGTCTAATTATTGACTCATATGACGTACACCCCCTGTCTAAAATATCTGATCCAAGGGGTTCGTTTGCAAGGCCTGGTGTATGCCTCGTTATGCATTCTCAGCGACCGTAACTTTTCGAAAGAGGAATGGCTTCGCATCTTCAATCCTCCCAAGATTTCGACTGCTAGATGTGCTTTGGAGCCCCATTAAACAGCTTAGAATCAAACTCCTTGGGCTGTATACTTTTGACGGGAGCTGTACGTAATGTCCACTGTACAATCCAGCACAACAGAAAGCACCGGCGTATTTCTCACAGTTTTAAAATACACGTCTGTAAAGGTTAAAAAAATCACCTCGTGCTTGCATTCTGCACATGCGCACTACCATCCCCGCAAGCTCCTTGCGTACGCCAAGCCTTTGCAGACGCACAACTCAAACTGTCCAATAAGTTCCCACCAAACAAGTGACTGCGCTATCACACCTGGCTTTGCTTACTTTGCTCAGAAACCTCATGGTTTACTGCTTCATCATCCCCGATGACAAAATAACTAAGGAAAGTTAGAAACTGCACAAAAGGACGAGGACAGAGGGTAAAGAAACGTACACGGCACCACGGGCAAATAAACAGTTGGCAGTCTGCGCCCGTGGTGCTGTGTTCGTTTCCTTGTCCTCGCCTTTTTGTGCAGTTTCTAACCTTCCTCGAAAATGAACCAACCCGCCCGCAAGAACATCATAGTAGAAGTGAAATTATTAATGCGACGCAAAGCGGATGACGGTGAGATTGCAAGATGCAGGCATTGCTCGCTCAGTCTCGCTTTTAACCCTTGCGTACGCGAGAGGTTTACTCGCTCCATACAACCCAGTATCGATTTTTTGCGGGAATTGCACTATCCAGCAATAGAGCAACAACCACAAAGGAATAAACCGGGCTAGTTGGTACATTCTTCAGCTTTAATTCTTCGGCTACAACAGGTGTCCTAAATTGAAAATACAAGAGAATTGCAACAATAATTTATAGATGGAGTAATTCACCTTATACCGATTTGCTAGCCGACACCAGAGTTAATCTCAGCCATGGAAATATCGTTACAGGAGAAAAGCACCAGGTCTATGCACTAAAATCTAGTTGTATTCCAGCAGGCTGTGATCCCAATCAGTTCTTGTAGAGGCCCCATGCAACATGAATGTGTCACAGCGACGTACATATCAAATTGAATTGACGACGTTATCCGGGACACGTGTGTCATGCCAGCGATACGCTTCATAAATGAACTAACCAGGGACGTGGGAAGTATATTTTCAGTGGGGGGGGGGGGGGGGGGGGGGGGCTCGAACAAGTTTCTTTTTACTTGTTTTTTCTGTTTTTTCAGATATTACAATCCAAGTTTGGCTCGAGAGAGAACAATTAACTGCGTGAAAAAAAAATAGTTTTCCTCATGCAGTGATTCTTTGATCGCTAGACGGCGGATGTTATACAAGAACAAAAAATGACAAAAAATAGAAACTGAAAAATTAAGGGGGAA